>NC_142675.1:6482500-6580000 GCF_964200805.1 Pocillopora damicornis
TTCCTGTTTTTCTATTTTTAACCTTTTTAATCCAAAGATCTAATGAGTAACTCTCCTTACTGAATGCCATACATTTCTTATGATGTTAGTTCAGAGAATTTGGAGAATCTGGATTTACTAATAATCTCCTTATTGATATTTTTCTTTGTTCTCATCACTTGTCTGATATTGTAAGGAGAAACTCTGTCTTTGTCACTTACCTAGAATAAAGTGAAAGACATATCCAACTAGTTGTGGCAATTTTGAGCAGAAATTCATTTCAAATTGCATTAAAGCTTTCTACATAATAACAATTTCAAAGATGTCCAACTGTTGACCAAAAACAGTAACATTATAAAACAGTCCATTTTACAAAGCAAGGAAAAACATCATTTGGTAGATTGTTTGATGACGTGGGCGACATCTTCACTTGTATTAAAATTTACAACTGCTGTACAATCTTACCAAAGGTTAATACTGGTTAAATCAAAAGAACTTCTGAAAGATTTTTTAGTAATCAAAGATCTAAAAGTTTACCTTAAAACCCTTAATGCTAAATAAAGCAAAAATAAAGAAAGTTGAGAGAGATTTATATAATTTTTGCTTTTACAGTTTCCTTTTAGATAATATCGTCCACAATCTTCTGCTAGTCAACAATCAATTCATGAAAATAGAAAGAAATTACAGGCACAACTTTACTACATATTTTGATAAACTTCACTTAGTAACAGTTGTGTGAATAAAAAAAATTTACCCGCAAAAAAGCCTTTAAACCTCTGGCCTCTTCTCCAGCTGTTTGGAGCAAGTTTCTGCCTCTCCCCTCCCCCCTAACTCACTAAGAAAAGAGGGGAGAGGTATGAGGCACTTATTTCTTTCAGTCAGGAGTTCATTGAAAGACAATTGTTTGGACTTCTCCCAAAAGGAGGTCACCAAAGTCTTTTAATTTTTCGAGTGAAAATAAAGTTTAAGTTACAAAATGTGAGATCCAACTAAACCATATTCATTTTTTAACTGAAGATTTAACTATAACTGTGAACTGGAGTAGATAAATCACAAAAAAAATTCCCACAAACACCAACTCCTTCTTATATACATTGCAAAGGAGATCAAAGACAACTGAAAGATTAGTTTATGAGTCGAAAACAAGAACTGGATTTTTCTTACAAGGACTTATCGAATTACAACATAGACTAAAAAGATAATCGTTTAAGATAACATTAAGACGAAATTTCCACAAGATCGTTATAACAGTATCGAACCCAAACAATCCAAGCACAAAATTAAAAATTCAAACTCGCCCAAAATGCATAAAAACATGGACTCTTATGTAGTCATAGTATTTATAAATATAACGCTTGACACCGAATTGCTTTCACCGCATAACGATGATCGAGAAATCCACAACGTTGCACGCAAAAGTAATTTCTTAGGTAAAGACAAAACGATAACCATAGTATTTACACGTTAATCTGGAAACTACAAAGTCATCCGAGCTAAAATCGTCAAAAAAGTCACAATTGACACTCCAGTGAAATTCTGCAGCTGTTTGAAATAAAAGCGCTTTGTTCGCGCGTCTAACAAAAGCTTCGCCGTATCACACGAATATAAGCGATCTTGCATAAGGCGTTGTCATTTGCAGCCTAAAAACAAAACCGCAAGGCTATGAAAGCCTTCAAAAGTGTCATCATGTGTCATTGAAGTAAAAGAACTCGTCCGTTTTTGCAGAAACAAGTCCTGAAATTTACAACTAAATGAAGAAATTGACATCAATTACCATTTTCCGGCGAATGGTTGTTAAACCCATCCTCCAAATTGTCCAAAGTTAGGTCAGGAAAGTGTAAAAGGTGTTTAAAATTCACCAGAAACGACCAGATTATTGCAAAGTCGGGATATTCGGCAGCTTGTCCGGTGTTGTGCACGTCCAATCTTATTTCCCCGGCATCTTCTTCGGGATCTACTTCGCTGCTTGCTGGAGTGGACGCCATTTTGATTGACAATAATATACGTTTGTACCCAGATCATCTCTTATTTGCATTTTGCTATCTCCAGGCCACCCGAGGGAAAAACATAATTATGGCGCGCTTTCAAAAGCGAACAACGCGATACTCTGAAAGCGGATCATATTTCGTTTAAGGTTTCTGGCAGGATTTTTTTTCGTCGTTGATGTTGAAATTGTGACGCCCATTCTCAGTTTCCAGGGTTCTATTTAGAGATGGTAAACAACAACAGCTCTCAGTTTTGGCCCGTTTGCGAACAGGCAAAGGGAAACAAAATGGGGTTTGGAATTTAGATGTTAGAGACTCACACCGTAGAAAATCTTTTCATACAAGGAATATAACAAATTGGGTATATTTCTAATGGTACTAGAACATCTCATTTGCCCTTTTTGGAGCATTTTATCATTCGTGAATTATTTATAAAATACGCTTGATTTTAAAGACGCTGACTTGGCACAAGACCAAATGTCTAAGAACTTCTTAAAAGTGGTCAAGTGTGCTCGACATTTATTATTTTCATCAGGGCTTCTATCGTCCATCCCAGGAATTCTCTTTGGTCATGGAATACAAGAATTTGTATTATTGCCACAGACAACATAAGTTTAGGATGGTAGTGCCTAGTATATCCTGATAATAAATTCATTTCCACGTTGGTGACCAGTCAAAGTTTGTCGTCCGGAGGAGAGGGGAGGGTGGAGGAATTTGGGGGATCACATAGTTTTCACGGAGAACTGAGGTCGCGGGGGGGGGAGCAATAGAGTTTAAAGGGGGGAGCCTTAGAAAATTGACTGCCAATGAGGGGTGGGGGTGGGAAATATATCATAAGGATATTACAGAGCTTTATCCTCGTGAAACAAGCAAAATCCTCCAAACCCCCACCCCCTCCAGGCGAAACAAAGTAACCAGCCCCGTAAGAGTCGATGTTATTGGAATTCTATTTTGAGTTGTAACGGAGTGGCGCTTTCGGTGCTGTAGAGCTTTGCTTATACAATCAGAACCTCAGTATTGATAACCGCTGGCTTGGCAAATCTAAAAAGTTATTTCTCAGGTGCATTTCGCTGGCTCAAGAGAGGCTCGAAGGCGTTTTAACCTTAGATATTTTTCGCTGTATTTTCTTCCCAGTCTCCTTGTCGCCCCCTTTTTTCTTTTTCTTGATATGAATTTCGGGAAAATATGAAAAGGTAAATGGCCTTGTCACTTCCATATCTGAAAAAACAAAAGAAGTTAAAAACCGTTAGAAAGAGAACAAAATATCTCTGATATACCTACTCTCAACCCTTTCACTCCCAAGATCTGATCAGTAATTCTCCTTACTATCTGCCGTGCAATTCCTATAATGTTAGTTTGGAGAATTTGGCATTGGATCGACTAAAAATCCCCTAATCGTTATATTTCTTTACTCTCATCACTTATCTGCTTAATATTGCATTGATATTGTAAGGAGAAATTCTCTCTAGGTCACTCATGGGAGTTAAAGGGTTAATGCACCCATCAGATCATGAGTCCGCTCAAAACAAATGTTAAATTTTTCATTTTTTTCATTTGCGCAGGCCCGCATAATGAGTGCATGAGCGTTTCTTCACCTGAGCAGAGCAAGTCAGCGAGAGGTCTCCAGGGGATCTGGCACTAATTATCATTTCCAAACCAATTGCAGACCTCGACCTCGCGCGCCGACTAGCGTTGTTCAAGGCCTCAAACCTATTTGCAAGCGAGCAGTAGCAAACAATTTTGCACACAAGGTCCTTTTAAAAACAAAATGTACAACTTTTGAGGGTTGACCAATCGATTTGGGTGCATGGCACATGTATGATGTTCCGCCACTGAGATACAGTGAGAATGAAGATGATCTAACATCTGTCCTTGACTCCTAAACAGTCTACTTTTGTATAGCTCTCGATCAGAAAATCGGATTGAGGTTAACCATTGTGTGAACGTCTCAGGAAACTTCCGGTAAAGAGATTTTCTATAAATAGCTTGAGTGGAATCGGTTCATACGCAGGCCAGACCCATAAGGTTCTCTGTCCTTAACCCCCTCCCCCCCCCCATCGTTTCATCTTTTTAATCTTTTTAATAAGCATATTTGTGGCGTTTGGATCGCGCTTAGGTGCACTGCCTTGAGTTTCGACAATAACTACAGAAATTGAATAACTTACTGAAATCTCTTTTAAGGTCCAGTCCATATTTGTTGATAAGGTCTCCACTATCTTGTCCTGCAGCTGATTCACTTGAAGTACCTTTGTCATCCTCTGTCCCTCCCAACTGAGCATAAAAATCACTGCCTTGGCTTCCTTGACTTCCATCGTTCATAGCATTTGTCTTTTTCCTTTTCGAGCCCTTGCTGACTTTTTTCTTGGGTTTTAAGATTTTTGGAAGTTTATTAGAGTCGTTAGAAGTGTAAAGCTGGAATCCAGTGTCACTCAGTTTCTCAGCCGTGCTTTTCTTCCCAGAATTCATTGCCAGATAGCCAGTTTCACCAAAAACCTTGAGTCCATACATGTCATTGTTGTTCTGATCCAGGTCATTCTCGGAATATGTTTGCAATCCATCACTACCTCGAGAACCTGACGTTTTGCTAAAGGAAGGTGAATTTCTTGCTGATGGAATGGGTGGCATCAGGGACAACTTCCTCAGTCTTGTTCCCTGGATGTCAGTATACTGTTTGTTAGTATAGAGCTAATAACTTTCTACCACAAATGCAGCAACCTTATTGGCTACGATACGCACTGAATGAAGGGGGTAAGTTTAGAGAGAAACTGTGGTGCTGCGTTGGTGGGGGTAATTATTGAAGATAATTTGGTTTCATCAAATGGGTTGATAATATGAATTGGCCACTGTAAAGCTGACGTCTCGAGCTTCATAATTAGCCCTTTGTTAGAGATTTTCAACCATTAAAGTATAAACCTAAGATTTTTATCGTGTAGTAACTGATGAAGACGAAGCTTGAATTATCTTTCAAGAATAGAAATCTGGTGCGAATATTTTACCTCTGCGACAGTGTCCTCGCTAAAAGTCAGTTCTATGAAAGCATAGACGCGTTTTACTGGTAACAATACCTAACCATAATTAGATCATCTTATATTTTTAACTCATACGGGACTCCGATATGCAAATAAATCATGCACTCACTCGCTCACTAAGATGTAGGCACTGCGGTAATTAGTCGTCCCGTTTATTATTTTACGGAGTTGGTTGGGTACAATAATTGTCGAAACTCTCCGTGTTTTCCCCTTTTGAGAAAAGAGCAACCTTGCATTGCTTCAAGACCAAGTCTCAACCGTGTTTCATCCGCTCTAGATTAAGTACTTAATGCACGAGTTGCCGAAGGTATTTTTGGATTAGTATCACCATCAAACAAGAACAGGCTGTTTCGGTAGAGCTGAAGTGACAAGATTCCAATCAGTTACGGTCATTTACGAAAAAAGGCGATGTTGTCAAAAAACGTGGTTATTACCCTCATCGCTAATTAGGATTTATACCGGAGTAAGACCGAGTTTAGGGAGGACATGGAAAAAACAAAAGATCTAATTGGCAGAACAATAGCTCAGCACGTGCGTTTTAAGACTTTGTACATTTCTTAAATTGGGTCGTCTGCGAAAGCAACGGCAAATCATTTTAATTTCCATTTGGAACTCAACGCTTCTTTTATACGTTTAGGATGAAGTTGAGGTGTGGCGCAGTTAGAGACGGTAAACAAATGCAGACATTTTTGAAATTCTAATTAAAGGCAGAAATTCATTTTTTAATCGAAGTCTTTCTTGGCGTTACCGTCCTGATTGTTTAAGGTCCCTTTAATTTTAAGAAACGACGACGGCGACGCCGAGGACAACGTCGGTTAAAAAATGAACTTATATTTTACCTACGAATCTCGCGATACTCTTAAGTCATTTGGTTTGCTTCTTACTGTCAAAACTATCTCGAACCTGAACATGGAACAAAGCGTTAAATAAGAAGAAGAAATTTAAAAAATTAGTCGTCGTCCACCCTCATCAGACAACGCAAAGTTTGGTCGTTTCACGTTGTTGTTTTGCAGAGGACACAGAAATTTACAAATATTTATAACGCTCGTGCACAGCTATTGTTCTGCTCATTAATTAAATTCTTTGTTTGCTGACGTTCCCGTCGCCGTTGCCGTTGTGGTTTTCTTAAACTCCCGACAGAACAGATGGAAAATACGAGGAAAGTTAGACAAACTTTTGAGTGTTCTCCCAACTTCCCAAGCGGGTTATCACTTCAGTAAACCGATAGAAAGAGCTGTCTGTTGCTTTCATCTTAAATACTGTAAACTTCAATCTTCCACGAGTTTATCAGTGCTATAAACGATAGGTTTTTGATCAATCAGGGCGCTCTGAGTATCTCATGCCAAATATTGCATAGTGAAAGTTGATCCAAAAGAAGTTGTCAAATCTACATAGTGTCTTAAAAGCGTCTTGTGGGTTGTTTTTTTTCATCGACGTCTTTGAAAAGAATAACCTTAATTTAGGACTGCGAAGCCATGACCAGTCAAGCAAATTATTATGAGTAGTATTGGTAAACAGCAGAGTTAGAAATTCCAAAGTGGATCATTACTTCAAATAGATACAAGCTTTTGGGTTTTATTCAGGAAGGGTTTGTTGTTTTCTTTCTGTTTTTCTTTTCCGTGCTCGAAACACCTTTTTAATTTGAATCAAAAGATTTACAGCAGTTTCACACTTGGATGCCAAGTTCTTGTATGTCATGTTTATGACTGTAACTAGGAAACTATTGACATAATAGTGTGAAAATGACGAAATAGGCTCTAGTATATTTCGAGAAAAAACTGCGTGAGCCGATTACAATTGATTATGGTGAAAACGTGATAGCTCAAGACATAACAAGCTGTGTTTCGTTGATTCTTTTCTTTGAGGCGGGATTGTGTTCATAATACCACAGTTTAGCAGGCGCTAAAATTAACTCGTTAAAATGCTTTGCATGATTGTTCAGTTAAAAGTCAAAACAATAGGAAATTCATAGTTAATCAACGAGAGAATCTGTGGGGTTATAAAAAACCACAGGACTACATTTCACAGATTTTTTCGCAAAACCACTTCAAGTAGACAACAGCACTTTACAAGCACACACGATATGCACGCAAGGGATTCGACAGAACTCTTAAGTTCCTCTTAACGTTTAGAATTATGGCTGGTTTTCATTCTAATTGTTCAACTGTGCTCTTTCATAGGAAAATTGATTGCACCTAATTGATAAAGTTTATTCGAATGCGATGAATGAAATATCTAAGCTCTAACAAAACAAATCCGCAGTAATTTATTAGAGCACGAAATTTTGAAAAGTACTTCAATTTGAAAATACCATAAAATATTTTGTAGTCGAGGAACTGATAAGCTTTTTAAAGTGTAGTTATTTTTGTCGATAAAATATAGGAACCAAAATACCTATTTCGATTCCATTTCTCGCGTTGTAGGCATTTCACTCAAAATATTTAATTCCTTAAATGGTCTTTGTGACTCGTGCATAGCTAAGAACTATCGACCGAGAAATTTTCTGTGCGGTCAGCGATTAGGGTACATGAGTAAAACTCGGCTGGTCTCAGCTCTTAGCAGTATCTGGCCACAGACCATATTCGGATATGATAACTAGAATAAACTTGTTTTGCTATCAAAGACACCGTGATGTACTGACCTGTTTTTCATCTTGAAAACCTCCAATTCTCGAGTGTAGTTTTGCTGTTTTTCCGTGGCAAAACACGTGGGAATCACTCTCCTCTCCAACATTTGGTACCTGACCCAAATCGAAGCGAGGCGGAGCGTTTGCGACAGAAAACTTTTTCAGCATTTCGTATAATTACCAGACAAAACCCTGTCTAAATTTCGGCTTGTGAAAGCTTTTTGCTCGTGAGAGCTGAAGTACGATTTTCCACAATATTACAGAGACTAGATCGAGCTCTATTGGTTCTTACAGTTGGATGATCTCCTAGCGAAGAGTGTGAATAGTTTTCTGTTTTGACAAACACTTTAGCATCTAATATGCATATTCATTTCCCAATAAACAAGACAAAAACGCTGCCGAGCTAAGAACAGAGGTGTGCTCCTAGTGAAATTACTTCACGGTCGCCTGTGAAATAGCCTCGAGGTTATAATTTCAAAAAAATGAGTTAAGCCGCATTTAAAGAAACATAAAAGAGAAATCTAATTGCGTCATGACCAAGCTGAAAGAATAAAAACAAAGAAGACCACACAATAGAGTTGCAATTAACAGTTTCCATCAAATAAGAGTTGTTTTGAAAAGTCAACCATTGTCCGCTGGCACAACGCAATATATTCTACCCTGGGGGCTTTTAGCTATGCAAAATTTACGGTAACAAACAGCTTACTATTCAAAAGCTTTTGCACCCCTGAAGCGCAGCTGATTGCTCAAACTGACTAATTGACTTCAAAGTAGAAAACAGATTTGCTTTTTTTTCCGTAAATGTTTTAACGTAGGAAAGCTTGTGATCTATTGTGCAAAGGTAGCTGGTGGGGTGGAGACCACGAGCAGTTCAACAAAGAATAAAAACACTTCAAAAAAGGCAAGTTTTGTCTGATATGCTCTGCGAAGTCTGGTGAACGCACGGCGATGCGTAGGATTCAAGCCATAGTTTGAATTGACAGGCATCTCAAGCTCGATGTTAATAGAATTTTGAGGCTCTCTTACATAAAGAATATTTTGTCTCCCAAAGTCCGCTGACATCAATCAAAGTCGATCACAAGCATCGACAAATGTTGCAGAATTATATAAATTTGTAACCGAATTTTTCAATATATAGCATGATTTTGGTTATTGAACTTCGGCTGGTAGTGTCTACTTTCTTCGAGAATGAGTAGGAATCTTCATCGTGGCATAAATAAGCTAACTCAACTTCACCACTACGAGCCCCCAAAATGGGCCTCCAAGCTGAAAAATATCCCACGATACTACGTTAAGGTAAGGAAATATAAAAAAGCTTTATTCAGAGCTCTCAAGTTTGACTTCTGGTAAAGGGTGAAATGTTCCACCACATATCCATCGAGTGTGATACCGCGCTCGGCCATCACCTTTCTGGGAACGGGGTAGGGTGGGGAGGGGGGGGGGGGTGGGAGTTAGGAGGCATTCTTCCCCGAAAAAAATATAAAAAATGTATCTAAGACGTACACCCCCTTATTCTTGTTCTGAGCATTATTTATGGACAGAGACCACTGTACTGGTCTGCAGTCAGCATGTGACTGACTAACTTCTCACTAATAGAACAAAAGGAAAGTAATAAAAAGTTTATCATCTAAAACCTCTGTTATGTGGATCTTAAACATTTTTGTAGGCCATGGAAAAAATTATGTCAACAAGGAAAGATCTATTTTAGATCGGAACATATGCTATTTTAATCTGTTCTCTTTTAAGTGGTTCTGATGGAACTTTAAGTATTTTTGTTTTGTAGCTTGCTCAGCGTGATACTCCAATACATCAGTGGAATCTTCCCAGTCTCCCAAAAGAGTTTTCATTATTTATTAAAAGGGATGACATGACAGGAAGTACTCTGTCTGGAAATAAGGTACACAGCTTGGAATTCAGTTCTTGATCAACATCTTTAATTAGTAAATATTAAGATGTGGTA
This sequence comes from Pocillopora damicornis, assembly GCF_964200805.1. Lineage (NCBI taxonomy): Eukaryota > Metazoa > Cnidaria > Anthozoa > Scleractinia > Pocilloporidae > Pocillopora > Pocillopora damicornis. The sequence goes on from NC_142675.1 coordinate 6,492,080, forward strand.
TTAACTTCATCAACAATAAGTGAGCTCAGTAAGATGAACCTTAGAGGTTGGTGCAGTCACAGGAGATCCAGGCAAGAGGTTGCACAATTTATTTGGAATGCCTGTGTTATAAAGAAGAACTCTCCTTTGAGTTCAGTAAGAAAACTAGACAACAGTTTGTTTGGCATCCATCCTCTACTATGACTGTGATATTCAAAGGATAATGACACATACCATATTTACTCAAAACCCCAGCGGGGTTTATTAATTTTTCATGATTCGAGTGCAGAGTTTATTCTAGGGTAGTGTTTTTACAAGGGCAGTGTTTATTTAAAATCCAATTTATTTCTTGTAAGTAATAGTATGGTAACTGACCTTTTTAATTTTAGAAAACAGAAACATGTTTTCGTTCATGTCTAAGAGTATTATTTATATCATTCTAAAATTCACAATTTTGCATCAGAACTGGTTAACATTCAAAAGGATGTGTCAGGTTCACTTAAAATTTCCAACTGTGATCGAAGCATTGAACACATCATGATGCTGATAAATGCAGTATGTAGTAATTAAACTGCTCACACGAAAGAGAGAGGAAGTCCACTGTGATAGCAGCTACATTTTTGCTAGCCTGTTTTGAGAGTACAGACATCTTTTTTACAGTGACAGCTACTTTGGTTTTCAAGTTTTTATCCTCTCAAATTTAAGCCCTTACAGCTTATGATATTTTTTTGTATAGCCGAGGGTCTCAATCAAGAGATAGCTGAAGATGGTTCAACCTAGAGTTTTGCATGTGAGCGATGAAAATCTGTGGATGATCACTATTTTTTGAAAATATTGCAATATGGAAGCTGCTGTTATGCTAAAACAAATGCAAAAGAGAGTATACCAGTTCTAATGCAAATGAGAGTAATGTAAAAGTACCTTGCAATCATCTGAATAAAGTGATCATAAATTATATGGAAATGCATAGCTTCAGTTGCGTCTGTACCTGTGGTCAAAGTCATCTCATATGTTTTTCTTACTAACCCTTTCAGTGACTATAGTATCTAATTTCTCCGAACAAATCACGCCTGGATTGCACATTGAGGTCATGGGCGTAAGGCAAATGATCACCTGCTTCAAGATGCTCTTGATTGTTAGACAAATTCTCCTTGCACCAGCACTTTAGGAAATGTATACAGAACAGTATGGAGAATATGTATACTGATTTGAGTGTGTAAAGGGTTAAGTACATCCTCAACTGCTGAGTAACCTTAAATTGTGCTTGTCTCATTCAGCTATGCCAATATTGTTTTAGGTTCGTAAGCTGGAGTTTTTGTTGGCTGATGCCCTGGACAAGAAGTGTGACACAATATTTACATGTGGTGGAATCCAGTCCAATCATTGCAGAAGCACTGCAGTTGCTGCAAGACAACTTGGTTTGGATTGTTACCTGTTCTTAAGAAGTCCTGAACAGGCAAGTATTTGATTTACTCTTGACTTTTTAGGAAAGAACTGATACAGAAGATTTTAAGCAGCTTGATTCATGATCAAAGATCTGTTACCCCTAAGCACAAGTTATGAATAATCAGACAAAGAGTGGCGTCCATCTGATCTATTACCAACAACAACTCGACAAACACACAATAACATGGAATCTCAGCACTTTTTCTTTTCCCACACTCGCAACAAGACGAAAAAACATCTTTCTATATTTCTTTACCAAGCTCAAAACCTACAATCTTTGCTTTTTTTATTTGCAAAAGATGGAATCTGTTTGGGAAATAGAAGCTCCTCACATTGCATTGAACAGTGGACTCGTATGAAGATGAGATGACAAGATTCACAATTACACTGTTACATACTATAGTTGAGCAGATGTCTCTTTGAGATTTGAACCAGACAGAAAAAACTGCATAATAGGCTGCTAACAGAAGTTCAATCTTTACTCTAATGTTGCTCATTTCAGAGAATAAAGGCACCAATTTTGCCTTACATAGATGGCGAAACTCTGAGAAAGTTAATAAACTTATTGAAACTTTAATTTGATCTTTTTTTTTTCATGCAGACCACAGATATTGGTTGTGAAGGAAACCTGTTTTTAAACAAATTGGTTGGAAGTCAAATTATTGTTGTTCCTCAGCTTCAGTACAAATCTGGCCTTAAACAAATGATGGAGAAAGTGTCTGAAAAATTGTAAGTGAAAAGTCAGAGAACTGTAAAACCTAGTAAGTTGGCACCACTATGGTTGCAATCATTAAAAGTAATCTACCTCAAACTGACATTAGGCTTTACTTTTAGACAGAGCTGTCACTAAGTGACAGTAATGGACCAGCTCATTGTATTATAATTGCCAATGAAAATATTGAAATTCTTTTGAAGAAATTTGTGTTGCAGCCATTTTACGGTGGAATTGACTGTGTATTAATTTACCAGTAACAGGTTTAGTTGCAAGGATAGATCTCACTGGCAGAACTTGCTTGAAAGGTTTAAAAAAAACTGCATGAATTTACTGCAATGGGACATTTTAGTTGAACAGTACCATCTTTGTGGTGTAAACTGATGAAAATCATGATGGCCGCCACCTTAGCACATCTTCTAAAACATGAAGGCAAGCAAAAATATTACAGGAGCTGCTATTGGCTCTCAAGTTGGTTCCTCTTAAAGGAATTGAAAATTAAGCCATATCTACAATGCAGCCTTTTAGGTGCTTATCTCAGAATGTCAGAAATCTTGAGAAGTTTAGGTCTTTTTACAGTTGTGTATTTAGTTGCCAAGCCTTTGATTTGAAGTGAGGCTGTAGGTGACCTTGTTGTGATAGAGACCAGTACCTGGTTAGCTTAACAACAAAGCAATTTACATTTGAGAAGCAGCAAGGTTTGTATCATAACATGGTTACCCTTAGCCTCACTCCTGTTGAAAGGCTTGGAAACCAAGCACACACCTGTAAAATGGACTATTATGGATTGGACCCATTCCCTCTCCCCTTAGTTTGATAATTTACTGCTTTGTCCCAGTCTTCTGCCACAATCTGAAAGCAACTGGATACAAGAAGCCCAATATGAATGAACAAATAATAAATAGTTTAATAAATTATGAGTGAAGAAAAAGAAAGGTGAAAAAGAATGAGAGGAATGAATAAAACAGGTCAACCATTCTTAAGGCCACTTAAAGCATTCTTTAAGAAAAGTATCTTGTTGGCCAGGAGGTCATATAAACCACTCAGGAGACAAATAGATTCTGCTCTTTTGTATGACTCTGGGGAAATGCTAGGAAAACTCAAGAGAGTTGTTATTATAATTATTATGCAGTGAGTAAAGAAGGCAGCAGATATTGGAGAATTCTTGAACTAAGTTTTGATGGGCTAGGTTATTTTTGACCCAGATATGGAGAGTATTCTCCTCAAATTACTTGCTTACTTACCTGCCTCACCTACTTCTGTTTCTCAATGAAAACCCAGCATGTATGCCAAGGCATGTTTGTAGATATTGAAGTTCCTTCCTACTGACTGGCTTTTTTTTCAGGAAAGAACAGGGATCATCAGCTTATCTGATTGAAGTTGGAGGCTCCTCTTACATGGGGATGTTTGGTTACTTAACAGCATTTCAAGAAATGATAGATCAGGTAAAAGTACAAGCTTTTTCTGCATTGTGTGCTCATTTTGTGCATTTCTGGTCAAGAGGTGATGAATGCAGTTAAACCCTGATCACACAAAAGCCTGTTTGTTAAAATATTTTATTCTGGATATCTGTCAAAAAGCTGGCTTTGTTTGTTTCAGAATGTGCTGAAGAATTTTGATGACATTGTTGTTACAGTTGGCAGTGGTGGAAGTGCATCAGGAATTGCCATTGGTAACTATTTAACAGGATCAAAACTCAAGTAAGCTCTAAATTACAATATTGATATTTTCTTTCTTGACTGTGTGGAAGGACTGGACAAGAAAAAATCTGGCTCAAGGTCATGACATATAGACCCTTTCTCTGACTAATCTGTTCATTATGACCAGGAGCCAAATATTTTCCAGTCTGGCTTGTCCCCACTTAGTCATTAAGGATTTTGTCATTTGACCAGCACTCTTTGTCTTCTTTTCTTCTTGCTGTTTGCATCTCAGGAGGCCTGCATATACAGAGCTCTGCAATCATTTATGGCAACACTGCCACCATTGCTTTTCTTCATCTAAAGGGTTTGATTTTGTAAAATTTTTTCATTAAATTTACATCCAGGGATTTACTGGTCTTAGGAATAATAATAATAATAATTATTATAATAATAATAATAATAATAGTAATACCGGTAATAATAGGACTGAGTGGAATTCAATTTGGTCTGTTATCTAACAAGTGATTAATACAATCAGATGACTGTGAAGTGGGAGTCAGTTATATTAATGTTAACACTAAGTCCTGTTACCAATTTATCAAAACTATGACAAATTTGAGGAAGAAACTAGATGTATTGGTTGTGCATTTTCATAACAAGGTGTGTACATGACATGTGCTATCGACTCATACAGGCATGATGCATCAACCGTTCTATTACACTGTTCAGACAGAAGCATGACACATACAATGTCCTATTTATGCTTAAATTGGGCTAATGATGACCAATCACATTAGAGTATTTTGTTATAGTTTCCATGCTATATCACCTTCCAAGAACCCCTGACAAACTATTTCATGAATGTTATGAAAAAGCCTTATTCTCAACCTATAGGCTGATAAAAATTTCTGCAACTACCCAAGCTATACATGCTTAAGACTTCAGACAAAGAGATTGTGGTTCTGGAGAATTTCTCACAGGCCTTTAAATCTTTCTAGAATTTTCCCTTATTTTCTTTGAACACTGGAGACTAATTGAGACCTTTAATAGTAACATCATTGTCATTTATTCACAGGTGTCATGCAGTGAATGTGTGTGATGATGCAGCATATTTTTACCAGAAAATCAATGAAGACCTTCAAATAGGTGGACTAGATGTTCAAGCAGAAGAGTTAATTGATATTATTGATGGATACAAAGGACAGGGCTATGGCAAATCCACTGAAGAAGAGTTAGGTTGGTGTTTATTCAAATAATTTTGCAGATTTTGGTTTCTTCATAATTAGACTACAAGCAGTCCCTCCTTTTTGGAGATGTCTGTCAGGCAAATTAAAAAAAAAAATTAAAAAAATTGATGTAAGCTCCCAACAGCGCACTAACTTTTCTTCACTCTTTTTTTTCCTTTTTGAGTCACACAACTTTTATAGACTTTGCCCAAAAGGATGAGTTTCTTGTAGTCTTCTACATAATATATTAAATAATAACCTGCTTATTTTGGTACTGAAATGACATGCAAGTTGAAAAGAGTTATTTCTATCTATTAGTAAATAACCTTTACAAAACTCGAAAATATGAAAAAATGTTTGCCCCTCACTTCTTTCTGATCCTGTACTAACGCCAAACAAGGAAAATTTGTTTTCAGAATGCTCTCTGGCTGACAGCATGTTGATTTATTTTAGTGCGAATTAAAAGCTGAAATTTTATGGCTGAAAGTTAAAATTATATGTACTCTGTTAACAAGCGATCAGTGTATCTGTTTTACAATTTAGAAGGAATGATCACTCAATGATGTTTCAGACCTCAAAGTTTACCTGCCCCCACCCCTCCCCCCCTCTTTACCTAAGGTTTGTGCAAGACAATGATAATGGATAATTATATCCATAATTATTATAATTTATTGCTTATTTATTCCTTATTTATTCCAAAATACATTCGAAATTGCTTGATTACCAAATAAAAACATGATTTAAATTTTTCTTAACCATTTGCATTTGAATTCGCTTCTTACGAACCCTGAAATCTTTGTATCTGTTAATGAAGAGGACATTGTGGAGATATCCAGAACAACTGGAATTATGGTGGACCCCGTGTACAACGTCAAAGCCATTAGAGGAATGCTACACCAGATGAACACCAACCCAGGGCGATTTAAGGGTCACAGAATACTTTATATTCATACTGGTGAGTACAATTTATCAACATCATCTGTGATGAATACCTCCTTCCCTATGGCTAAGAGCCTGCATACCTTGAAAATAATGGTTTCTCAAAGGTAATCTCTTGGAAATGCGATTTCCCTGCAAATGATATTCTGCTCATGCGTGGTTGTGCGCTTGTCAGCCTGAAGGAAAAAGGTACATCACCTTAAGTTGTCAACGAGTGATTTTGGGAAATGACGTGGAAAGCGAAACTCATTAATCAAATGAAAAAGAGGAAAAAAACGATTACTGAACTTGGCTATCGGCTTTGGTAAATAATTGTACATACCATGATATTTTTCTCAACCAGGTAGGTAAATTGCAACCTTGAGATCCCATTTTTGATCCCTCGTAGAAGTATCAGTGGTCCGTGACATGTACTATGGTTGCATGTGGTATGTACTTTCTTTCGCGTGGAAGCAAAATTATGATAGGTTAGACTTACTATGAAGACTGATTGGTCGAGAGCATACATTCGATATACAATAGCAGATATTGGTTTCTCGTGCCGCGTTTAAATTCTGCCCAGTGTCCAAGCCCTTCGTCCGTGTAGTGTTCTCAAACTCTTGCAAAATCAGAGAGAAGATTCTTCTTTAGCAAATTGTTTCAAAAAATAAATGATAAATCAGTTATTGAATTTGGTTGTAGCATGATATTATAAATTATCAAACCTGGCATCTGTGTTATCTGCCTCGGCTTTCGGCTTCGGCAGATAACTCAGACCCCGGCCTTGCTAATTTATGATATTATGCTCAACCTCATCCAATAATTGCTCATTATTTTTCAATTTTTTCAGTAGAGTACAATTAACGCGCGAATCTAGTAAAAAATTTCCTGTGATATTGTACATTTGGTTATTTTGTACTGTAAAAAAACTTGTTTAATCGGTTGGCTGCGCGTGCTGCACTTCTCTATTTGCGTCGCTTTTCCCACTTTTTGCCCATGAAATAAAGCAGTTGGGCAATAACTTATGAGACGTTTTGGTGTGAAGTATCGCTGGGTATTTTTACTCATAGTTTGTGTTTGGACTCGCCCTGCGTGATCGACAAAATATGTCACAACTCGTAAAAATAGTTACCGATACAACAAACCAAGAATTCTGATAAGATATACCTTTTGATGGAAGACTGAATACGACAACATCCACAGGTGATAAACTTTCATATTTTTGCTCAGAGGATGGTGTTACCAATCCTTTGAAAATGGCGAGACCTGATTTGTAACATTGTCATGCGAATTTCGCACACGTCTGATAGGGTGTGTCTGATTTTTTAACAGGAGGTGTGTTCGGTTTGTATGATGGAAGAATGGACCCGTTAGTAACTCGCCCTGCACTGGGTATAAATGATGTTGTCTGCTGGGAAAGTGCGAATGATCCTATGCCATTCTGAGGCTGACTCATTCTTAGTTGTCTCTCTTCTTTTAGATATTTAGGTAGTGCTCGAGAGGTCCGCGTGTAAAAAGATTTTCGTTCGTTTCTCATCGTTCCCTTTGTTAATATAGCGCTAATCTCTCGCGAAACCCTCGGCCGCGCAAGAAAGACTGGGAACTAGCAAATTTTAGGGCGGCAAGAAACAAAGGTCAGTCAAGACATGCCTACATTCTCTTTTGGCGTCAGCCAGTAAAATTGTTCACAAACGAGGAGGTAATTGCATCGCATGGACTTCTCAAACCATCAGAGGTAAATAGTCTATGACCAAGGTCTCGTGAGCTCACATATCGAAGACGAACACAACAAATTATTGGAATGGAAAAAAGTGTTAGAGCCTTTGAAAATATATTCGTGTAAAAGTATAAAGATTTAAAGTTTTGAATTTCGTGTTTGATTTATACAGTTATATCTTTGATTTTACACCAATAAAACAAAAGGTAACGTTGTATCCGCTTTTCAGTATAACAAGTTCTATTTTTGGATCAAGTTTGACATGCAAATTTTGGTGAGTTTTGCAATTGCTTGGGGCAATGTTTGGATTCCAAGTTTTGCTTTCAGCCCAACGAGAACTTCGACAAAATTGATGTCTCTGAATCAAAGGGCAATCAGATGGGCATCGGGTACGTTCGAAGAAGAGTTTCCCGTTGATTGGATTCATATTTCTAAATACCTTTTTTACAATTTCGTGGCTCTGTGTCAATTAAATTCCAAACAATTCACCTTATCAACTTTGTCCGCCTCATGTTGGCAGTGTTTGCCGTGTTTTACGTAAATATCGTCAATGTGATGAGGTTAAGGACCGCTTTTAGGTTGGAAGCTGACTACTTCGAATAAATGCGTTTCTTCTACCCTAAGTTTATCATCTTTCGATGACAAGGGAGGATTGTCTAGCCATAATAATGGCCTCGCCAATTTATACCGGTCAAGATTCCAACCGATGTAGCAAAAACCATCATTTATTCGTGCCTTCGCAACAATCAGCAAGTCCGCTTTTACACCCATGAATTCTGGACTCTGGCGTTTTAAAAAACAGAATGAAACTTCTCACCCCCCGGAGAACAACTCGCTCGGAGTGATTTACAAAACAAATAGTAGCTTGTTCAAGTTCGCGGAAAAACAGCCGTGAATGTTCCAGAAAATTCTTTCAAAATGTTGTGTATCTTTTACCATGGATATTGCTTATGATGGCATTCATGCGTGACTTGTGAGTGCTACATAAACTAACTCGCGGTACGTTGTTGTTAGAGAGCATTTCCACCTTGCGACTATACTTTGGTACACAGTGGCTCTGGTAGATGAAAGGTGAGAAAACTTTTTTTAATATTCGAGCCTTAAATGAAACATTTTATCGCTATTTTACTTGGTTCTGTCATTGTTAAACTTAAGCTGGAGTTCAATACTCTTATAATCATACTGTAAATTTAAAGCTTACCGAGTTATTATGCGATTATCAGCCAGTGATATTCTGAGATTGAAACAGCCGTGTATGACCATTATAGAGCACGTAGAAAAGGAAAAAATAACATTTGATCTCTTTGATTTATCTGGAAGAATAACAGATGCTTGCTTTGAAAATGTGTACATGCACATACAGAAAAATATCTTCGTGGCTAACGTTAACTTCGGCCGTTCCTGTCTCGATCCATTGTCGACTGATCAACAAACGGGAAACAGGTTGGCTCTCCGTTTTGTGATCACTTTCAAACTGATTTGTTCTGAACGAACTTTCAAAGTTCATTCACGAAAAGTGTGAACCAGGAATTTTAGAGGCATTCAAGTTCTGATTAAAGGTTTCCTTCTCAACTTTCCGCAAAGTTGTTTGTTTTGAGAGTATTACAGTAGTAAAACTTTTTGAACTTTGTTTTCAACATGTGAAATCATTTATGTGTTACCGTTACGGTCAAACATAATTTCTTTCTTAGCTTTAGGACTCTAATCATTTAAGTCTTTCTATTCGTATTGGATGTTTTTGAATCATGTTGCGACAAGAAAAAGTTTTGGAAAGTTTGTAAGTCAGTCAGCCATGAATGGCTTTGCGGTTATTGAACTAAGTTTTGCGACTGATATTTGATGAAGTCAGGAAGGTTTTGCCTAAATGCTGATTACGTGTTTCGACAAAGCTATTTTTTTACTTTGACAGTGGCAAAAAAATTTTCTTAACGGCTCCCCTGTGATCTACAGACAGCTCCATGTTAATGCAGGAAACCGTGACTAGTTTTCTAAGGAGGTTATGCTAACGAAACTGAAAGTAAAACTTTGCGTTTCTTAATCTCCTACGCAATCTTTAAATATTGTAAAAGAGACTTGCTTTCCAAGCAAAGAGAGGAGGCGTGGAGTTCTGACTTGGTTATCTCATCATTAGATATCATTACTGTTGTCTGTAATGTTTTCTATGCTTCGCGTCCAAGGGAGCTTACACCCTTGCGAAGATTTGCAAGAGAAATTGGTTAGACTCTGGCTCTGTAAAATGAAAAAGTGAGAAAAATTAAGTTATTATTCGAGCCCTAAAATACACCTTCTATAACTGTTTTACTTCGTTCTGTAATCGCCCGACTTAACACTAGAGTTTTATTCCCTTATGATCATACTGTACATTTATTTAAGCTTGTTTATTGTACGAACATCAATTGCAACCAGAGATTAATCGAGATTGAATTAGCCTCATACGACTATTATTGAGCACTGCAAGAGGCAAAAGTAAAATTTTGTCTCCGATTCGATCGAACTAATGAGCGTATGTTTTTTCTGAGAATGGGTTCATATACAGAAGAAATTTCCTCGTGGCTGCCATTAATTTGGCAGTTCCTGTCTCGATCTGTTTTCAACCGGCCTCGCTCTGAGTCTCTAAGTTTGTTATCACTTTCACTTCATTTGACACAAAGCTGGAAGAAAAATTTGAGAGGTAATTGGGTTTTGATCGTGAATTCAACTGGATTGAAGTTTTCGTATTCAACTTTACTCCAAAGTTGTTTCTTTTAAGATTATTACATCAGCAAAAGTTTAACTTTGTTTACAGCAAGTGAAATCATTTATGTGTCACCTTTACGGTCAAACAAAATTCCTTTCTTAGCTATAGTACTCTAATCATTTTAGTCTATTTTATTGTTATTGGTTGTCTTTGAATCATTTCGCAACAAGGAAAAGTTTTGGAAAGTTTGGAATGTTAGTCAGCCCTGAATGGCTTTTTGATTATTTAATTAGCAGACTTTCGCGACTGATATTTGATAAAATCAGGAAGCTCTTGCCTATATACTGATTGCATGCTTCAAAATATCTCTGTTTTACTTTTACAGCGGCGAGAAAATTTTTTAACGGCTTTCCTTCGATCCAAATTAGCGACAGCACCATGTTAATGCAGGAAACCGTAATTAGTTTTGAAGAGATTATGCAAACGAAACTGAAAGTAAAACTTTGCATTTCTCAATCTTTTACCCAATCCTTGTATATTGCAAAAGAGAGTTGTTTTTCAAGCAAAAGTCTTCTTCTCTAACTCTTGATTCATCGTTAGACTTCGTAATCTTCGTCAGTTACCTTAAATGTTTTGCTTTTGGATATATAACAATCAACGCATTTTGTGGGCAATAAGCCGAATTATATTTAGATAGTGTTGTCACAAAGATTTACAAAAATGCCGCGCCAACTCATCCTTATCAGCGATGGAAAAATATAAGAGGGAAAATAATCAACTAAAATGTAGACATGGATTGCAGATGAACCACTTCAAGGATTCATCTTTGAGTTTAGAATATGCAAACTCATGTGATGTTATTTTGCTGTGGTTCTGCTCAGATGATCATCATTGACTTTCAGCAGATAATCATCTTTTAGAATACCAAACAAAATTTAACGATGAAAACATCTAGTTTGAAAAACTGCTTTCCGTGTGAAATCAGTTTTGCTTTAATACATGCGTTTTGTAGTAGAACTTTAATTTTACACCCAGAAGAGTTACTCGGTAAGACGCAAATCGTTTTTGTTTTATTTATTCTTACTGTTATGCCCGATCGTTGCACTATCATGCGATAGAAATCTCGAGCTTCTACTCTCACTGTTTCAAAGAGAGTTACATCTAAGAGTCAAAAAGGTATTAAGGAAGAACTCAAACGAACAAAGAAGAAAGAAAAATTATGAAGGAGGCATAGAGATCTGACTCGGGTATTTCATCATTAGACATAATTAGGGTTGTCTATGATGTACGTGCGTTTTCTTTGCACCGCGTCCAAGGAAGCTTACACCTTTGCGAAGATTTGCAAGAGACATTGTACCTTGGACGAATTTTCGGAAAAACATCAGCCGTGAATGTTCCCGAAAATGTTTTCGAGATGTTGTGAATCTATCATTATGGAAATTACTTATAAATGCACGCATGCGTGACTTGTGGGTGCAACACGAACTGATTCACGGTATGTTGCGTAGACTTGGATCATTTCTACGTTGCGATGATACTTTGGTAGACTCTGGCTCTGGTAAATGAAAAAGTGAGAAAGCTTAACCTATTATCCCAGCCTTAAATTGTACCTTCTATGACTGTTTTACGTCGTTCTATAATCGTCCGACTTAAAACTGGAGTTTCATTCCCTCATGATCATACTGTGCATTTAATTTAAGCTTGTTTATTGTACGATCATCAATTGCAACCAGAGATTCATTGGGAGCGAATTAGCCTCATACGACTATTATAGAGCACTCCCGAGACGTAAAAGTAATTTTTTTTTCTCTGATTCGATCGGACTAATGAGCGTATGTTTGTTCTGATAATGTGTTAATGTACGGAAGAAATTTCCTCGTGGCTGCCATTAATTTGATAGTTCCTGTCTTCATCTGTTGTCAACTGGCCTCGCTCTGAATTTTTTTGGTTTGTTATCACTTTCAGTTCACTTGACACAAAGCTGGAAGAAAAATTCGGGAGGTATTTGCGTTTTGATTCAACTGCATTGAATTTTTCGTATTCAACTTTCCTGCAAAGTTGTTTCTTTTGACATCATTGCATCAGTAAAAGTTTAACTTGTTTTTAGCAAGTGAAATCGTTTAATTTGAAAATCGTGTTAACTATACGGTCAAACAAAATTCCTCTCTTAGCTATAGGAATCTAATCATTTGGCTCTCTTTTATTGTTATTGGATGTCTTTGAATCATTTCGCAACAAGTAAAATTTTGGAAAGTTTGTAAGTCAGTCAGCCATGAATGGCTTTGTGATTATTTAATTAGCAGACGTTTGCGACTGATATTTGATCAAATCAGGAAGCTTTTGCTTACATACTGATACTGATTGCATGCTTCAAAATATTTCTGCTTTACTCTACAGTGGCGAGAAAATTTTTTCAATAGCCTTCCTGTTATCCACATTAGCGACAGCACCTTGCTAATGCAGGAAACCGTAATTAGTTTTGAGGAGATTATGCAAACGAAACTGAAAGTAAAACTTTGCATTTTACAATCTTTAAGCAATCCTTGTATATTGCAAAAGAGAGTTGTTTTTCAAGCAAAAGTCTTCTTCTCCAACTCTTGATTTATCGTTAAACTTCGTTGTTTTTTTTTTCAGTTACCTTAAATGTTTTGCTTTTGGATACATAACAATCGACGCATTTTGTTGACAATCAGCCGAATTATATTTAGAAAGTATTGTCACAAAGATTTTTAAACTCTTGATTTATCGCGAGGTTTCGTAGTCTTCGAAACCTACTTTTAATGTTTTACTTGTAAGTACATAATAAACTACGCATTTTGTGGGCAATCAGCCGAATTATTTTTAAAAAGCATTGTCACATAGTCTTAAAATAACGTCGCGCCAATTCATCCTAAACGTGAAGCATATAACTAAGTAAATTATTAGAAGGATGAGAGAACATGAGAGAGAAAATAATGGGTTGCAGATGAACTACTTCAAGGATTCATCTTTGAGTTTATTAGTATGCAAACTACTGTGAAGTTATTTTTCTGTAGTTCCGCCCAGATGATCATGAAAAGTGACTTGTAGCCGATAATAATCTTCTAGAATACCAAACAAAATTGAGGATAAAAACATCTTGTTTGAAAAACAGGATCCTTTCGTGAGAAACAGCTACTTTCCCTGTGAAATCAGTTTGCGCTTTGCGTCATGTGTTTGGTAGTAAGACTTTAATACAACAGGGTTAACCCTGTAAGATGCAAATTGATATCGTTTCATCTATTCTCACTGTTACGCACCGAACAACACGCGATAGAAATCTCGAGCTCCTAATCAAATTGTTTTATATAGAGTTACATCTAAGATTAAAAAAAACCTTGGACAAATTAGTGAGAAAACATCAGCCGTGAATGTTCCTGAAAATGTTTTCGAGATGTTGAGAATCTTTTATTATGGAAACTACTTATGAATGCATGCATGCGTGACTTGTGGGTGCGACAAGGACTGAGTCCCGGTATGTTGTTGCGAAGTCTTGGATCATTTTTACGTACGATGATACTTTGGTACACTCTGGCTCTGGTATATGAAAAAGTGAGAAATTTCAACTTATTATCCGAGCCTTAAATTACCCTTTCTAGAACTGTTTTACTTCGTTCTGTAATCGTCCAACTTAAAACTGGAGTTTTATTCTTCTGTTATCATACTGTGCATTTAATTTAAGCTTGTTTATTGTACGATGATCAATTGCAACCGGTGATTAATTGAGAACGAATTAGCCTCATACGACTATTATTGAGCACTTCCAAGAGGCAAAAGTAAAATTGTCTCTCTGATTCGATCGGACTAATGAGCGTATGTTTGTTCTGATAATCTGTTGATGTACAGAAGAAATTTCCTCTTGGCTGCCATTAATTTGGCCGTTCCTGTCTCCATCTGTCGTCAACCGGTCTCGCTCTGAGTTTCTAAGTTTGTTATCACTTTCAGTTCATTTGACACAAAGCTGGAAGAAAAATCTGAGAGGTATTTGCGTTTTGATCGTGAATTCAACTGGATTGAATTTTTCGTATTCAACTTTCCTGCAAAGTTGTTTCTTTTTACATTATTACATCAATAAAAGTTTAACTCGTTTTTAGCAAGTGAAATCGTTTATGTGTTAACTATACGGTCAAACAAAATTCCTCTCTTAGCTATAGGTATCTAATCATTTGACTCTTTTTTTTTGTTATTGGATGTCTCTGAATCATTTCGCAACAAGTAAAAGTTTTGGAAAGTTTGTAAGTCAGTCAGCCATGAATGGCTTTGTGATTATTTATTAGCAGACTTTCGCGACTGATATTTGATCAAATCAGGAAGCTTTTGCTTACATACTGATACTGATTGCATGCTTCAAAATATTTCTGCTTTACTCTACAGTGGCGAGAAAATTTTTTCAACAGCCTTCCTGTTATCCACATTAGCGACAGCACCTTGCTAATGCAGGAAACCGTAATTAGCTTTGAAGAGGTTATGCAAACGAAACTGAAAGTAAAACTTTGCATTTTTCAATCTTTAAGCAATCCTTGTATATTGCAAAAGAGAGTTGTTTTTCAAGCAAAGTCTTCTTCTCTAACTGTTGATTTATCGTTACACTTCGTAGTTTTTTTTCAGTTACCTTAAATGTTTTGCTTTTGGATACATAACAATCAACGTATTTTGTTGACAATCAGCCGAATTATATTAAGAAAGCATTGTCGCAAAGATTTTTATAAATGTCGCGCCAACTCATCCTTATTAGAGATGGAAAAATATAAGAGAGACAATAATGAACTAAAATGTAGAAATGGATTGCAGATGAACCATTTCAAGGATTTATCTTTGAGTTCAGAATGTGCAAACTGGCGGGTGTGAAGTTATCTTGCTGTGGTTCTGCTCAGATGACTATGAAAAGTGACTTTCAGCAGATAATAATCTTCAAGAACGCCAAACAAAATTTAACGATAAAAACTTCCCTGTGGAATCAGTTTTCGCTTTAAGTCATGCATTTGGTAGCAGAACTTTAATTTTACATACAGCAGAGTTACTCGGTAAGATGCAAATCGTCATTGTTTTATTTATTCTCACTGTTAAGCCCCACCGTTGAACTATCACGCGATAGAAATCTCGAGCTCCTACTCTAATTGTTTCAAAGAGAGTTACATCTAAGAGTCAAAAAAAGCATTTGGGAGAAATACAAACGAAAAAAACGAAGAAAGACGAATTATAAAGGAGACATAGAGATCTGACTCGGGTATTTCATCATTAGACATAATTACGGTTGTCTGTGATGTACGTACATTTTCTTCGCTCCGCGTTCAAGGTAGCTTACACCCTTGCGAAGATTTGCAAGAGACATAATACCTTGGACAAATTTGCGGAAAAACATCAGCCGTGAATGTTCCCGAAAATGTTTCCGAGATGTTGTGAATCTATTATTTTGAAAATTACTTTTAAATGTATGCATGCGTGGCTTGTGGGTGCGACACGAACTGAGTCACGGTATGTTGTTGCGTAGTCTTGGATCATTTCTACGTTGCGATAATACTTTGGTAGACTCTGGCTCTGGTAAATGAAAAAGTGAGAAAGCTGAACTAATTATCTGAGCCTTACCCTGCACCTTCTATGACGGTTTTACTTCGTTCTGTAATCGTCCAACTCAAAACTGGAGTTTCATTCGATTCCCTTATGATCATACTGTGCATTTAATTTAAGCTTGTTTATTTTACAATCATCAATTTCAAACAGAGATTAATTGAGATCGAATTAGCCTCATACGACTATTATAGAGCACTTCCAAGAGGAAAAGTTAAATTTTTTTTTGTTTGTTCTGATAATGTGCTGATGTACAGAAGAAATTTCCTCTTGGCTGCCATTAATTTGGCCGTTCCTGTCTCCGTCTTTCGTCAACCGGCCTCTCTCTGAGTTTCTAAGTTTGTTTTCACTTTCAGTTCATTTGACACAAAGCTGGAAGAAAAATTTGAGAGGTAATTGCGTTTTGATCGTGAATTCAACTGGATTGAAGTTTTTGTATTCAACTTTCCCGCAAAGTTGTTTGTTTTGAGATTATTAGATCAGTAAAAGTTAAACTTTGTTTTTAGCAAGTGAAGTTGTCTATGTTTTATCTTTACGGTCAAACAAAATTCCTTTCTTAGCTTTAGTATTCTAATCATTTGAGTCTTTTTTATTGTTATCGGATATCTTTGAATCATTTCGCAACAAGTTAAAGTTATGGAAAGTTTGTAAGTCAGTCAGTCATGAATGGCTTTGTGATTATTTAATTAGCTGGATTATAAGAATGATATTTGATCAAATCAGGAAGCTTTCGCTTATATACTGATTGCATGCTTCAAAATAGCACTGTTTTTCCCTAACAGTGGCGAGAAAAGTTTCTTAACGGCTGTTCTGTGATCTACATTAGGGACAGCACCATGCTTATGTAGGAAACCGTAATTAGTTTTGAAGAGATTATGCAAACGAAACTGAAAGTAAAACTTTGCATTTCTCAATCTTTTACGCAATCCTTGTATATTGCAAAAGAGAGTTGTTTTTCAAGCAAAAGTCTTCTTCTCTAACTCTTGATTTATCGTAAGACTTCGTAATCCTCGTCAGTTACCTTAAATGTTTTGCTTTTGGATATATAACAATCAACGCATTTTGTGGGCAATAAGCCGAATTATATTTAGATAGTATTGTCACATAGATTTACAAAAATGCGTCGCCAACTCATCCTTATCAGAGATGGAAAAATATGAGAGAAAATAATCAACTAAAATGTAGAAATGGATTGCAGATGAACCACTTCAAGGATTCATCTTTGAGTTTAGAATATGCACTCATGTGATGTTATTTTGCTGTGGTTCTGCTCAGATGATCATGAAAATTGACTTTCAGCAGATAATCATCTTTTAGAATACCAAACAAAATTTAACGATTAAAACATCTAGTTTGAAAAACTGCTTTCCGTGTGAAACCAGTTTTGCTTTAATACATGCGTTTTGTAGTAGAACTTTAATTTTACACACAGCAGAGTTACTCGGTAAGATGCAAATCGTTGAACTATCATGCGATAGAAATCTCGAGCTCCTACTCTAATTGTTTCAAAGAGAGTTACATCTAAAAGTCAAAAAGGTATTTAGGAAGAACCCAAACGAACAAAGAAGAAAGAAGAATTATAAAGGAGACATAGAGATCTGACTCGGGTATTTCATCATTAGACATAATTAGGGTTGTCTGTGATGTACGTACGTTTTCTTTGCTCCGCGTCCAAGGTTGCTTACACCTTTGCGAAGATTTGCAAGAGACATTGTACCTTGGACGAATTTTCGGAAAACATCAGCCGTGAATGTTCCCGAAAATGTTTTCGAGATGTTGTGAATCTATCATTATGGAAATTACTTATAAATGCACGCATACGTGACTTGTGGGTGCGACACGAACTGATTCACGGTATGTTGCGTAGACTTGGATCAGTTCTACGTTGCGATGATACTTTGGTAGACTCTGGCTCTGGTAAATGAAAAAGTGAGAAAGCTTAACCTATTACCCTAGCCTTACATTGTACCTTCCATGACTGTTTTACGTCGTTCTATAATCGTCCGACTTAAAAGTGGAGTTTCATTCCCTCATGATCATACTGTGCATTTAATTTAAGCTTGTTTATTGTACGATCATCAATTGCAACCAGAGATTAATTGGGAGCGAATTAGACTCATACGACTATTATAGAGCACTTCCGAGAGGTAAAAGTAAATTTTTTTTCTCTGATTCGATCGGACTAATGAGCGTATGTTTGTTCTGATAATGTGTTAATGTACAGAAAAATTTCCTCGTGGCTGCCATTAATTTGATAGTTCCTGTCTTCATCTGTTGTCAACTGGCCTTGCTCTGAGTTTTTTTTGGTTTGTTATCACTTCAGTTCACTTGACACAAAGCTGAAAGAAAAATTCGGGAGGTATTTGCGTTTTAATCGTGAATTCAACTGGATTGAGGTTTTAGTTTTCAATTTTCCTGCAAAGTTGCTACTTTTGAGATTATTACATCAGCAAAAGTTTAACTTTGTTTTCAGAAAGTCAAATCGTTTATGTTTTACCTTTACGGTCAAACAAATTTTCCTTTCTTAGCTATTGGAATCTAATCGTTTGACTCTTTTATTGTTATTGGATGTCTTTGAATCATTTCGTACAAACAAGGAAAAGGTTTTTGAAAGTTTGTAAGTCAGTCAGCCATGAATGGCTTTGTGATTATTTAATTGGCTGATTTACAAGACTGATATTTGATCAATTCAGGAAGCTTTTGCTTATATACTCATTGCATGCTTCAAAATATCTCTGTTTTACTCTTACAGCGGCGAGAAAATATTTTTAACGGCTGTCCTGTGATCCACATTAGCGACAGCACCATGCTAATGCAGGAAATCGTAATTAGTTTTGAGGAGGTTATGCAAACGAAACTGAAAGTACAACTTTGCATTTCTCAATCTTTTACGCAATCCTTGTATATTGCAAAAGAGAGCTGTTATTCAAGCAAAAGCCTTCTTATCCAACTGTTGATTTATCGTTAGACTTCGTAGTCCTCTCCAGTTACCGTAAATGTTTTGCTTTTGGATATATAACAATCAATGCATTTTGAGGGCAATCAGCCGAATTATATTTAGATAGTATTGTCACAAAGATTTACAAAAATGCCGCGCCAACTCATCCTTATCAGAGATGGAAAAATATAAGAGAGAAAATAATCAACCAAAACATAGACATGAATTGCAGATGAACCACTACAAGGATTCATCTTTGAGTTTAGAATATGCAAACTCATGTGAAGTTATTTTGCTGTGGTTCTGCTCAGATGATCATGAAAATTGACTTTCAGCAAATAATCATCTTTTAGAATACCAAACAAAATTTAACGATAAAAACATCTGGTTTGAAAAACTGCTTTCCGTGTAAAACCAGTTTTGCTTTAAGTCATGCGTTTTGTAGTAGAACTTTAATTTTACATACAGCAGAGTTACTCAGTAAGATGCAAATCGTTTTTGTTTTATTATTTCTCACTGTTAAGCCCCAACCGTTGAACTATCACGAGATAGAAATCTCGAGCTTCTACTCTAACTGTTTCAAAGAGAGTTACATCTAAGAGTCAAAAAGGTATTTAGGAAGAACCCAAACGAACAAAGAAGAAAGAAGAATTATAAAGGAGACATAGAGATCTGACTCGGGTATTTCATCATTAGACATAATTAGGGTTGTCTGTGATGTACATACCTTTTCTTTGTTCCATGTCCAAGGTTATCTTACACCTGTGCGAAGATTTGAAAGAGACATTACGCCTTGGACAAACTTGCGCAAAAACATCAGCCGTGAATGTTTCTGAAAATATTTTCGAGATGTCGTGAATCTATTATTATGGAAGTTACTTATAAATGCATGCATGCGTGACTTGTGGGTGCGACACGAACTAATTTAGGGTATGTTGTTGCGTAGTCTTGGATCATTTCAACGTTGCGATGATACTTTGGTAGACTCTGGCTCTGGTAAATGAAAAGGTGAGAAGCTTAACCTATTATCCGAGCCTTAAATTACACTTTCTATAACTGTTTTACTTCGCTCTGTCATCGTCCAACTTAAAACTGGAGTTTTAAATGACTATTATGCTATTGCATATTTAACCTAAGCTTGTTTATTGTACGATCATCAATTGCAACCATTAATTAATTGAGATCGAATAAGCCCTATACGACTATTACAGAGCACTTCCAAAAGATAAAAGTAAAGTTTCGTCTCTCTAATTCCATCGAACTAATGAGAGTATGTTTGTTCTGAGAATGTGTTCGTCTACAGACGAAATTTACTCGTGGCTGCCATTAATTTGGCAGTTCCTGTCTCCATCTTTCGCCAACTGGGCTCGCTCTGGGTAAATGAATTGTAAGAAAACTTGATTTATCAGTCGAGCCTTAACTTACACCTTGTATAGCTGTTGTACTCAGTTCTGTTATCAACCAACTTAAACTGGAATTTTATACGCTTATGATCATACTGTACATTTAATTTAAGCTTGTTTATTGTACAATCAGCAATTGCAACCGCTGATTAATTGAGATTGAATTGGTCTCACACGACTATTATAGAGCACTTCGAAGAGTTAAAAGCAAAATTTTGTCTCTCTGATTCGATCGGACTAATGAACGTGTGTTTGTTGGGAAAATGTGTTTATGTACAGAAGAAATTTCCTCGTGGGTGCCATTAATTTGGCAGTTCCTGTCTCGCTCTATCGTCAAATGGCTTCGCTCTGAGTCTCTAAGTTTGTCATCACTTTCAAGTTGACTGGGTAGTTCATAAAACCTCTTACAGCTCATTTGAAACAAAGCTGGAAGAGAAATGGGAGAGGTATTTGCGTTCTGATCGTGAACACAACTGGATTGAAGTTTTCGTATTCAACTTCCCCGCAAAGTTGTCTGTTTTGAGATTATTACACTAGTAAAAGTTTAAATTTGTTTTCAGCAGGTAAAAACGTTTATGTCTTACCTTTAAGGTCAAACATAATTTCTCTCTTAGCTTTAGGACTCTTATCATTTGAGTCTTTCTTATTCTTTTTGGATATCTTTGAATCGTTTCACAACAAGAAAAAGTTTTGGAAAGTTTGTAAGTCCGTCAGCCATGAATGGCTTTGTGCCTATTTAGCCGGCTGTCTTTTGCGACTGATATTTGATAAAATCAGGAAGCTTTTGCTTATATACTGATTACAAGCTTCGAAATAGCTCTGTTTTACACTTAAGTGGCGAGAAAATTTTCTTAACGCCTGTCCTGTGATCTACATTAGCGAGAGCTCCACGCTAATGCAGGAAACCGTAATTAGTTTTGAGGATGTTATGCAAACGAAATTAAAAGTAAAACTTTGCACTTCTCGATTTTCTACGTAATCTTTGTATATGACAGTTAAGACTTGCTTTTCAAGCAAAAAAAGTCTTCTCTAACTCTTGATTCGTCGTAGATTTCGTAGTCTTCGTAGGTTACCTTAAATGTTTTGCTTTTGGGTACATGATAAAAAACGCGTCTTGTCGGCAATCGTGCTAGAGTTTTAATGATGCAAAAACCGTGAATCTATTTTTTCTCTTACTTTGAGTGATTCTGCCCAGGTGATCACCAAAAATGACTCCCAGCAGTTACTAATCTTCTTGGATACCAAACAAAACTTAACGATAAAAATATCTGGTTCTAAAAACAGGATCCTTTCATGAGAAACGGCTACGTTTCCCAGTGAAATCAGTTTCCACTCTGAGTCATGCGTTTCGTAGTAGGACTTTATTTAATTGTTCATACAACAGAGTTTACTCAGTGAGATGCAAATTGTTACTTTTTTATTTATTCTCGCTGTTATGCTCCAGCTTTTTAGGAAGAACCCAAACAAAAAGAAAGAAGAAGGAAAGAATTCTAAAAAAGGAGGCATAGAGATCTGACTCAGGTATTTCTTTATTGGATATCATTACTTTTGTCTGTGATGTTTTCCTTACTCCGCATCCATGGTAACTTACATTCTTGCAAAGATTTGCAAAGAGACATTATACCTTGGACAAATTTGCGGAATAAAACCAGCCGTGAGTGTTCCAGAATATGCATTCGAGATGTTGTAAATCTATTATTATCGAAATTACTTATGAATGCGTGCATGCGTGACTTGTGGGTGCCACAAGGACTGATTCACGGTATGTTGTTGCGTAGTCTTGGATCATTTCTACGTTGCGATGATACCTTGGTAGACTCTGGCTCTGTTAAATGAAATGAAGGAAAACTTAACTTATCATCCGAGTCTTAAATTACACCTTTTATAGCTACTTTACTTAATTCTGTCATTGTCACCAAAGCTGGAGTTTTATACGCTTACGATCATACTGTACATTGAAAGCTTGTTTATTATGTGATCATCACTTGCAACCAGTGATATTTTGAAATTGATTTAGCCTCATTTGACCATTATGGAGCACTTTAAAGAGGTAAAAGTAAAAAGTTTTGTCTCTCTGATTCGATCGGACTAATGTACGTATTTTTTTTTCTGAAAACGGGTTCATATACATAAGAAATTTCCTCGTTGCTGCTTTTATTTTGGCCGTTCCTGTCTCGATCTGTCGTCAACTGGCCTCGCTCCGAGTCTCTTAGTTTGTCGTCAATTTCAAGTTGATTGAGTGGTTCATAAAAAATCTTACAGTTCATTTGAAACAAAGCTGGAAGAAAAATTTGCGAGATATTTGTGTTTTGATGGTGAACACAACTGGATTGAAGTTTTCGTATTCAACTTCCGCACAAAGTTGTTAGTTTTGAGATTAATACATTTATTTAAACGTTGTTTTCAGCAAGTGAAATCGTTTGTGTTACTGCTATGGTCAAACAAAATTCCTTTGTTAGCCATAGGACTCTAATCATTTGAGTCTTTTTTATTCGTACTGGATGTCTTTGAATCATGTTGCAACAAGAAAAAGTTTTGGAAAGTTTGTTAGTCAGTCAGCCATGAATGGCTGTGCGGTTATTGAACTGACTTTTGTGACTGATAAAAGTCAGGAAGCTTTTGCTTACATACTGATTGCATGCTTCTACAAGCTCTTTTCACTTTGACAGTGGCGGTCAAATTTTCTTAACGGCTCTCCTGTGATCTACATTAGCGCCAGCACCATGCTAATGCAGGAAATCGTAATTAGTTTTGAGGAGGTTACGCTAACGAAACTAAAAGTAAAACTGCATTTCTCAATCTTCTACGCAATCTTTAAATATTGTAAAAGAGACTTGCTTCTCAAGCAAGGATCTTCTTCTCTAACTCTTGATTTATCGCGAGCTTTCGTAGTCTTCGAAACCTACTTTTAATGTTTTACTTTTAAGTACATAACAAACTACGCATTTCGTGGGTAATCAGCCGAATTATTTTTAAAAAGCATTGTCGCATATTTTTAAAATAATGTCGCGCCAATTCATCCTAAACGTGAAGGGTACAACTAAGTAAATTATGAGAGAGATGAGAAAATAATGGATTGCAGATGAACTACTTCAAAGATAGATCTTTGAGTTTCTAAGTATGCAAGCTACTGTGAAGTTATTTTTCTGTGGTTCTGCCTAGATGATCATGAAGAATGACTTGCAGCCGATAATAATCGTCTAGAATACCAAACAGAATTTTAAGGATAAAAACACCTTATTTGAAAAACAGTACCCTTTCGTGGGAAACGGCTACTTTCCCTGGGAAATCAGTTTTGCTTCAAGTCATGCGTTTGGTAGTAGGACTTTAATTGTTCATACAAGAGAGTTAACTCGGTAAGACGCAAATTGATATCGTTTTATTTATTCTCACTGTTATGCACCGACCGTTGAACTATCACGAGATAGAAATCTCAAGCTCCTAATCAAGCTGTTTTAAATAGAGTTACATCGAAGAGTCAAAAAAGACATTTAGTAAGAACTCAAACAAAAAGAGAGCAGAAGGGAAGAGAGGAGGCATGGAGATCTGACTCGTGTATTTCATCATCGGATATCATCACTGTTGTCTGTGATGTTTTCTTTGCTCCGCGTCCAAGGTAGGTTACATCCTTGCAAAGATTTGCAAGAGACATTATACCTTGGACAAATTTGCGGAAAACATCAGCCGTGAATGTTCCTGAAAATGTTTTCGAGATGTTGTAATTTTTTATTATAGAAATTACTTCTGAATGCATACATGCGTGACTTGTGAGTGCGACAAGGACTGAGTCATGGTATGTTGTTGCGTAGTCTTGGATCATTTCTACGTTGCGATGATACTTTGGTAGACTCTGGCTCTGGTAAATGAAAAAGTGATGAAGCTTAACTTATTATCCGAATCATAAATTACGCTTTCTGGAACTGTTTTACTTCGTTCTGTAATCGTCCAAATTAAAACTGGAGTTTTATTCCTTTATGATCATACAGTGCACTTAATTTAAGCTTGTTTATTGTACGAACATCAATTGCAACCAGAGATTAACTGAGATTGAATTAGCCTCATACGACAATTATAGAGAACTTCCAAGAGGTAAAAGCAAAATTTTGTGTCTCTGATTCGATCGGACTAACGGGTGTATGTTTGCTCTGATAATGTGTTAATGTACAGAAGAAATTTCCACGTGGCTGCCGTCGATTTGACCGTTCCTGTCTCCATCTGTCGTCAACCGGCCTCGCTCTGAGTTTCTAAGTTTGTTATCACTTTCATTTCATTTGACTCCAAGCTGGAAGAAAAATTTGAGAGGTAATTGCGTTTTGATCGTGAACACAACTGGATTGAAGTTTTTGTATTCAACTTTCCCGCAAAGTTGTTTGTTTTGAGATTATTTCATCAGTAAAAGTTAAACTTTGTTTTTGGCAAACGGGTATTTTATCACTATATATCATTACTGTTGTCTGTGATGTTTCTCGTCTCTGAGACATTGTAACTTGAACAAATTAGCGGAAAACACAAGCCATGAATGTTCCCGAAATTTTTTTCGAGATATTGATAATTTTTTATGGAAATTACGCATGATTACTCGTGGGTGCGACACAAACTGATTCACGGTATGTTGTTGCGTATTCTTGGATCATTTCTACGTTGCGATGATACTTTGGTTCACTCTGGCTCTGATAAATAAAATGTAAGGAAATTTAATCTATCATTCGAGCCTTAAATATCACCTTGTACAGCTACTTTTCTTAGCTCTGTCATTGCCAACTAAAGATGGAGTTTTATACGCTCATGCTCATACTGTCAATTCAAAGCTTGTTTATTATGTGATCATCACTTGCAACCAGTGATATTTTGAGATTGAATTAGGCTTCTACGAGCAGCATAGAGAGAACTTCCTCAGTTTCCACTAGACGGATGAACTTATGCTTGCTTTGAAAATATGCACATACGTATAGAAGAAATTTCCTCGTGACTAACGACCTGTTGTCGATTGATTAGCAAACAGGAAAAAGGGTCGCTCTGTTTTTGATACCACACATATTGACTGAGTATTTAATAAAAAACTTTCATAGTTCATTCAAAACAATAGTGGACAAAGAATTTGAGAGGTATTTGAGTTGTAATCGTGAATACAACTGGATCGAGATTTCCGTCTTCAACTTCCCCGCTGAGTTTTCCATTTTGAGACTACTAGATCAGTAAACGTTTTACTATGTCTTCAGCAAGAGAAGAGAACTCGTTCATTTGAAACATAAGAAGCGAAACTTAAAGTAAGATTTCCTACTTCTCAATCTTGACACAATCTTTGCATATCGCAATAAGGACGTGCTTTTCAAAAAGATGTTTTCTCTTAATCCTGGTTCATCGTAAGATTTGTAGTATTCGTTATTTACTTTTACTCTGGCGCTTTTGAGTACTCAACAAATAGCGCATTTTGTGGGCACTCAGCCGCATCATATTTGAAGAAGCAGTATAGCAAAGAAAATGTTGCTGAAATTCTGGTGGTCCTTCTGATATACTGCTGGTTTAATTACTGATTACATGCAGCTAGGTTTGTGAAGTGTTTCAACTGTATGTTGACTTATGAATATTAACATTTGAGAGACTCAATTTTGGGTCATTGATTAAAACTTATTAATTCATATAAAATCAAAGTTTAAGCTTCCCTCCTAAAACAGGAATGTGGAAGATCTTGTGCAGAGATCTGGTTCCATCCTTGGCAAAGTACATATGGATTAGCAATTATCACCCCATGCTTGCATGTCTTGCATGGGAAATTAGTACATTAATGCAAAGTGTCTATCATTAAGGTTTTGCCAAGTTAAACCTAACTTAAGTCCTTTAAGGTACCCTTGGCAATTAGCGGCTACCATGGTGATTTTGCATAAATTATTTTTTGTGTGTGGAGAGGTTTAACTTTTGATAATTTTTGTAGCATGGACGTCAAAGCACAAAATCTAACCCAAGCTGGATGAATAACGAAGATCATGTAAACATTCCAACATGTTCAAGATATTCATAAATTACCATTGCATATAGAGCCATTGACGGCCAAAACATTTGTGTAAAAGGATATTTCATCGGATGGCAAGAGCAATTTTTACGAGATGGTAAAAATAACCAAAACCATCATGAACTATTCATATTGACCTATATGTAAATAGTGAAATTTAAAATATTTCATATCTAGCCCACTCATGAATTTTTGGAATAAGGAGACCCTAAATTGTTTAAAAAACAGTAATCTGAAAGTTGACTTTGCAGGAAATGGCCAAGAGAGGCTGTTTATTTTTGTCCAATGAAAAGTATATGAAAATAGCTCTTTTTTTGTTTTCTCTGAAATTGAAAACCAGTTTTTTTTGGTCTGCTTGGCTCCTTTTTTACAAATTCTAGGGGCCTAAACTTGAGTGTTGTAAATTACCAAAATCCTCGAAAAGCACTAGAAAAAATAAAGCCCACTTTATGTTATGGACATTATGTTACAGACATTATATTACAGACATACATTATAGACATTATGGACATTATGACTGCATGACTTTAATTATGGTAATTCTTGTGGGAGAAATAAATGCTACATGCATACCAATTTTGTTCAAATTTTTGACATCCAAGTTTTCAGTGTTTTTGACTAAACACTAATAACCATAACCATAACAACAACTGTACATTAGCAGTAGCAACACCAAGCTGACATGAGGAGTATAAATTTTCAAAAAGTTTGAGTCCAAGTGTGAATTAAGTTTACTGAAAGACATATCGTATTTAGAGTCAGTACCTTCTTTTATAATATCTGAAGATAACAAATTAAAATATAGCATGCAATGTTTCAGAAATGTAGCTTAAAACAAGCAATACTACAACTTTCAGAGGCCATTGCACTGATAACATTATCGAGAAAGTTGTCAATTCATACAGTTCAGTGCAGTTTAACTGCATGATTCAGTGTAGTGTAACTGCATGATTCCCATATTGACGAAAATTTTCTTAACACAGTGTTGTTTGCTTATGATTATGTAGTTTGCTTGTGATTGTGTAGTTTTTGTCCTTGTTGGGATGGTGATAGATGATGCTTTTGCAATTATGTTTCAAGTGACCAAGTTGTAGCAGTGATCTTTGCAGGGTGGTAAATGGAGGTTGTGCAGTCTTGCTTTGATTTTTAACTGTAGTTTATATATTTGTGTCTGCTTGTGCATCGTTTTGGAGCTATGGAGGTTTTAGGGTTTAGGTATAATGGTTACGCCGGCAATGGTCAGATCTTTGTGATGCTGCATGAAGTAGTAAAAACGGGTGCGGCTTTTGTATTAATGCGGGTACAACTGTGATTACTTTTATTATTGGATACTTCTTAGGCGAAATGGGGAATTTAGTTAGATATAATAAATCCTAAATTTTAAGATTAAGTTTCTCTTTTTAGATTAGTTTTTTATTTTAGCAGTATAGTATATATCATTTAATTATTTTAGTGATGTGTAGGTCCACATCAACCTTCTTGGCTGCCAATTTGTTACCTGCATTATCAAATAAAATGATGATGATGATGATGATGATGATGATGATGATGATTAAGAATCAAACGTCAACCAGCCAGAACTGACCGGGTTTTAGGCCCTAGAGAGGAAAAAAAAACTTATTTCCCCTTAACCTTTCAAATCGTGTTTCATTTCTGCTGTTTATGTCTCTGGTTGTTACTTTGTAAACTGAAAAACAAAACTCTTTCTTAATCTAGAAACTGGGTTGAAATGAAAAATCTCAGATTAAATCTCTTATTAGGTTCTTTCGTTGGTGTTCCTTGCTTAAAAGGATTTAGAAAATGACATCACGATTTGAAACCATTCTCGGTCTCAATTGGCTACCGGGAGTTTTTTTTTTTCGATTGGGTTTGATTAACATTACTTAATGTCAATTCTCTTTTTGACAGGTCATCCTGGAAAAGTTAGTATTATGGCTACGGCTATTTCGCCATTTGCGTCTACGAAAGAGACTACCAACTATGCAAGGCTATGCCGCCTCCTGGTGGATGTTGGATCTCAGGTGCTTAGGTCCACTTTTGACACAATACATCCACCAGCGACTCTATATACAGTTTTGGGAAGTACTTCAGTGCATTACGCCACATTGCAATCACTGTACAAAGGGAGGAAGAAAGTGCTGAATCCCACGCAATGGGGAAAGTTGTACCCTACTCACGCACCCGTGTCTTCTGCAGCCTTCGATATCACACTTCTAACGGTGCTTCTTAGAAATATCTGTGGTTTGGGCCCTCCTGCCAATGGATGGGATCGTCTTCCCCTCGCTACAAACATAAGCATCGCAGATGACATCGCCAGAGTAAAGTATTACAGGAACACTGTATACGGCCATGCTTCTCAAGCCTCTGTGGATGACAGTAGTTTCAGTGCTTACTGGCAGGAAGTAAGAGAAGCTTTGGTGAGACTTGGAGGAGCTCATTTTAGAGCTGAAATCGACAACCTTGAGCACGACTGCATGGATCCAGATATCGAGGAGCACTATCGTCAACTGATGAAACAATGGAAGAAAGACGACGACAGCATCAAAGACAAGCTTGAAGAAATTGAAAGTAAGTAAAACATTATCCACTGCCAATGTGGATGAATCAGAAGGCCACAAAAGTATATATTTCCAATTAACACGGTAGTGTAGGTCAGCTCATGATGTTTTCATCATTGTCGGAACTAGTCTCATATTTGGAAGGTATATTTGCGTTATGTGTAAAATGAAGAATTAACCCAAATGTTGACACTATGTTTTCATTTGCAGTATTTTTGTCTGTTCGTGGGTACTCGTGTACAACGGCTAGAGTGCATTTGTTGATTTCTAAGCGTCTTTTTGCGTTTGATCTATTCGGAATCGACTAGATATTGATATACATATCATTGTTTTATCTGCACCTAACGTGAAGCTGTGATATAAATTTGCTTATGAAAATGCGCATACCTTTTGAAATTTTCAGATTCGCTGGATAACACGAGAGACGCGATTGACAAGATAGAGATCGAAGTGAATGAGGTAAAAGAGAAGCTGAGTAGTCTGACGGCCTCAGTTGAAAAAAGCGCACAAGGTTAGTTGGTAGAGAGAGCTACTCAAAGCAAAAAAATTATTAAGAGCGACACTGTTTCTTGGGTACATAGCGCAGCTCATGTGCATGACGATGGTAAATGCTGGATGTCGGCCAACACAGCATACTTTACTAGTCCAAGAGCACACCCTGATCAATACTGGCACTGGCTTTACACGAAGATTCTATGTAATGTGTGGGATGCACGGAATCTGAGATTTTCTACCCTGGCTACCTCTCGGATTTAATGGTGTTTTGACAGCACTCATACATATGTATCATCGTAGTCGGGATAGTTTATCGTCTTGTTTTAGTATTACCTTTCTTATAATGAACCTAACTTCCTAGTAGCGTTAGATGTGACCCGCATATTTCGCAACGAAATAACCAAATCCTTCCTCCTGGCGTATCGAAGTATTCAATTCTACATGGGAAAATAGTTAAATGGGGATCGTCTTGAGTAAAATAGGTTAGAATAAGATGTATCTGGTTATTTTACATTTCCTGAGGAAAAGACTGTCGACAAAACCTCCCACTTCATTGCAGGCGGGTCTCTAGATTTCTCCAGCTTTGAATCACCGCCGTGTCGGGTTACTCATGATGTTTTCATTTTGGACGGAACCAGTCACATACTTGGAACGTCATTCTAGCGTTATGTGTGAAAAATGAAGAATTAACCCAAATGTACACATTGTTTTCATAAGCAATATTTTTTCTGTTCGTGGGTAGTCTTTTATAACTGCTGGAGTGCATTTTTGTAATTTCTAAGCTTCTTATTGAGTTTGATCTATTCGGAATCGACTAGTTATTGATATACGTTCCATTGTTTTGTCTGCGCGTAAACGTGAATCTGTGGTGTAAATGTGCTTATGAAATTGCGCCTATCTTTCTTACATTTCCAGATTCGCGAGAAAAGATGAGACACGACCTCAGAGACACAACTGAGAAGATAGAGATTAAAATGAAGGAGATTTTAGAGACGCCTAGTAGCCTGACGACCACAGTGGAAAAAACCACAGATGAAGGTTGGTTACTAAAAAGAGCTACTCACACATAAACTGAACTATCAACAGGGATTCTGTTAACACATCTTTTGAGCATGACCACATTATTCGCGTGATGTCAGACAATTTAACATTTTTTTAGGTAATGTATTGTTGTAAGAGCACACCTTGGCTTTTAACCTGCTCTGGCTACAAAAGAAGATACTTGGTAATGTGTGGGATGAATGGGATGGTATGGGGGTGAGGCTACCTCTCGGTGTTGGATAGTTTTCTGACAGCACTCATACGTATTTAGCCGAGAAGGTTATTGTCTTATACTAATTTTACTTTTGTTGAGGACCTAAGGAGAAATGAGAGGGCGGAAAGGCGTTCTTTGGTTTTTATTAATTAGTTCTTACAATGTCGCTTTTACTGACAAAAATCTTTCTCAGACTATCGGCTCCAATGATATCAATATTTATATCTTAGGTTTCACTATTAGAAACCGCTGAAGCTGGGCCAAAAGGTTTTTTAGAATGTTGTATAGAATAAAAAAAAAACACAAAGGAAGGGAAAAGGATCTATTTAGTTAACTTTTAATAAATAAAGTGACTCTCACTCGGACTAAAAATTTCCAATGTTATTCCACGAAAGGGTCTCTTGAGAAAATGAGAAGCGAAATGGCAAAGATGAACAATGAACTTAAAGAAGTGAAGGAAAAGCTGTGTACTTTGGCAACCCCTGTGGGAGAAAGTAAGAATGAAGGTCAGTTGAATTATACAATAAAAGTTATCCTGCTTAACCGCAAATTTAGCCGTAGTTAACAATGTTCTGTATGTAAGAGAGAGATCATCCTATCTTAGAGAGATTCAGTTTTTCAATTTAAACAATCTCTGGAATAGTCTCTGTGGTGTGCTTTCATTCCCTTCAATTATTTAAACTTTCACCCGTAATTAGCCCGGAAACATAACATTTTTATTAGAAGGGAGAACGATATAAAAATAAAGTACAGATTTGACGAAAATATTGGCATTAAGTTCGGCTCCATGTTCGAAATTAACTGAGCAGGTTCGACGGCATTTATAAGCTAAATGGCCTTTGGTCATTAAATTAACATGAATCATACATTGATACCTTTTCGTCATTGTCCGAGTAATTTCTTTGGCAATGGTGTCGAACTCGTTCACTTATTTAAATTCAGTGCCGAATACCTAGCAGCATTAAATGTGATCCGCATATTTCTAAATAAAATAACTAAACCCTTCCTTCGCTCATATTGTGGAGTATTCAATTCTACATGGGAAAATAGTTGAATGAGGATCGTCTCGAGTAAAATAGGTTAGAATAAGATGTATGTGGTTATTTTACATTTCCTGAGGAAAAGACTGTTGGCAAAACCTTCCACTTCATCGCAGGCGAGCCTCCAGTTTTCTGCAACATTTGTGATGAAACCGCGTGACAAAGAAGGCAGAAAGGCGTTCTTTGGTTTTCATTTATTAGTTCGTAGTCTTGCTATATCCCGAAAAAGCCTTGCTCAGATTATGGCTCCAATAATATGAATATCTTTCTCCCGTGTAATTTATTTTACAACAGAAATTCACTGTTAGACACCGGTAAAGCCGAATAAACAGAGGAGGTTCAACTGAATTCATAATCTAAATGGCTTTTAATCAGTAAGCATCAATCATACACTAAAACCTTTTTGCGTAGTCCTAGTAATTTCTTTGGCAACGGTATCGTAGTCATTCGTATATTTAAATTCAGTGCCGAATACCAGAGAGGTATCATAATTTTCAACGCTGCATTCATTAGATTTCTTACTTATTTTGCTACTACTAGGTATTTTTGATCCAACTGAACTTATCAATGGAATTCGCCAGCTGTACAAGACTCGTGAGGGAAGGCTCTCACCATTTCCATGGTGTGAAGAGTTTCAGTTTTTTCTTGGCAATATTTTTACAAGGCTCAAAGTGGTCAGAAGAAAGAAAACGAGAGGAGAAATCACTGACGTATTTGTTGACATGTCGTCAATACTAGACCCGTATGAAGAGTGTTCAGCGCCGAGAATGGTGTTGATTGAAGGAGAACCTGGTATGGGAAAAACCACCTATTGTAAAAAGTACGCCTACGACTGGGCCACAAAACAGCAAGCACCTCAGGGCTGCGGCTCAACAGCATTAAAATTGGTATTATTGCTGAAATGTCGAGATATCCACTCTGACGTTTGGGAAGCCATTGATGATCAGCTGCTACCCCTAGGCATCGATGAAAAAGTCAAACAACAATTTTTTCAGTTTATTCGTCAAAATCAGTCCAGCGTTTTATTGATATTGGATGGATTGGATGAGTTACCATCCGGGAAATTGTCGATGTTTTCCAAATTAATTGAAGGAAGAGAACTCCCGAGATGCCACATAGTTGCAACAGCAAGACAAGAAGCTGGAAAAGAGGTGAGAAAATGTTGTGACGCGCTGCTTCAGATCGAAGGATTCACTGAAAAGCATGTGATAGAATTTGTCACCAAGTACTTTAAAGAAAGGACGGATTTAGCCACCAAGCTCTCGCAACGGATGTCGCGAGATAAAAACCTGAGAGAAATAGCGGCCAATCCTCTAAACACAGCACTTCTTTGCCTTTTATGCGAAGAGTTTGAGGGCAAACTCCCCGAAAGCAGAGCTCAACTGTACTTGGATATGGTTGAATGTGTTTTGAGAAGATATAGAAAAAAGAAGGGACTATTAAAAAAGATCGAAGACCTGAAAAACCATTACAAACCGCAATTGAATCACCTTGGAAAGGTAGCGTTGAATGGTTTACCTGACGATAAGCTGGATTTAAATGAAAGTGAATTGAGAAACCATGCAAAAGACCTGACTGAATTCGGGTTTCTGTCAGTGCAGCCTGGTGGCAGCAAACTGAGACAAACACTGCATTATGCCTTCTTACATAAAAGTTTTCAAGAATTCTTTGCAGCATTCTTCATTTGTTCTCAGATTCAAAGCAAGGAAATGAAACTTGAAGAACTAGTTTCCGATCCAAGGTATTTCGTTGAACTTAAACAAATACTTTTGTTTTCATGTGGAATTTTGGCCATGAAATGTGATGAACAGGTTGTGGCTCTTGTAAAGAGTTTAACAAATAACGTCAACAAAGATAAAGGCGGTGGTGCAAAAATTGTATTGGAGGCCATCAACGAATGCAAAAGGGAAAAAAAAAGTGATTTTCACTCGCATTTATCGAAGTCATTTGGAACTGGTTTGAATCTGACCAATTTGGATTTGTCTAGGAATCGTATTAGTGCTGCGGGTGCTACATGTATTGCTGAGGCAATGAAAGTGAACAAGACGCTAACCAATTTGGATTTGTCTTGGAATGGTATTAGTGATGCGGGTGCTACATGTATTGCTGAGGCAATCAAAGTGAACAAGACGCTAACCAATTTGAATTTGTCTTACAATGGTATTAGTGCTGCGGGTGCTACATGTATTGCTGAGGCAATGAAAGTGAACAAGACGCTAACCAATTTGGATTTGTCTTGGAATCGTATTAGTGCTGCGGGTGCTACATGTATTGCTGAGGCAATCAAAGTGAACAAGACGCTTACCAATTTGGATTTGTCTAGGAATCGTATTAGTGCTGCGGGTGCTACATGTATTGCTGAGGCAATGAAAGTGAACAAGACGCTAACCAATTTGGATTTGCGACAGAATGGTATTAGTGCTGCGGGTGCTATATGTATTGCTGAGGCAATCATAGTGAACAAGACGCTAACCAAGTTTGATTACTCTTAGAATGGGACGTCTTGCTGAGGCAATTAAAGCAGGGTTTAAAGAACTTTCAAGTAGAAGGGCATTGCGTTTAAAGTAGGCAGGTACTTTTGAAAATTGAGGGCCGAAGGCCCGAACCTCTAGGGGGGTCCGGGGGCATGCTCCCCCGGGAAATTTTGAAAGGAAAAGTCTCCCAGAAACGCATTTTCCTGCAATCTGGAGAAGAAATCTTTTTGCAATGATGCATACTTAATCTATTATAATAAAAAAGAATGGTACTCTGGGAGAATTTGTTTATTTCACTGTTGTTTTCGGAGCCTCTTTTTATCTTACAGTTACAAGTTAAAGGCCCATTTCCAACCTTGATGCAACTCGCGCCGCGACCCAATTTCCTGTAACACGAAATTCCCAGATCACTGAAACCCTTCTAAAATCGTCTTTCTCAAGAGCCATCCTGAACATATAGTCAACAGTTTTACGGTAAATACATTCGCCGTTCGTTATTTCACTGTTTCCTTACAGTATTTTGAATTTCGAGCGCAAGTTCCTCTCCACGGGCAGGAAACTTCAACTGACCCTTGGTCCTATTTAACAAGGATGGCAAACTTCAATTAAAAAAAATTGATGAATGAATGAAAACGTGGTGGATCAACATTTTCATTTCAGATTCATCCAATTCCATACCAGATTAAAACTTATAGAACTGTTTTAAACAGAATTATTTTGATAAGCTCTTCAAATTCATCGGAGAAAAGGCAGAAGGTATTTTGAGACCTGACAAGGTAAAAATAACTGACCAATCAGAGGCGCTATTTAAACAAAAGCGGTGGTTCAAAACGAAAACAAACGAACGCGTTGGCTCAAGGTTGGAAATGGGCCTTTAACTTCAGCTTATAAAGTGATAAAGTGCGAAACTGACACTTTTTGTAGTTTATGAAAACTCAAAGTCAGAGCCACAATCAGAATCTTCGGCATCCAAATCTGGCAGCTCCAAGGCTTTGGAGATTTCCTCTACCTCTTCCTCAACAGAATAGAATAACTGGGCGTCATCACCAGTTGCCTGTACACCAACATTATGTACAATTATCACTGGAACATCCTCATTTGCAGATCCTTGACCTGGTTGTGGTGCTGTGTTGAAAACCTTTGGAGGGCGCTTGCGACGAGGTTTAGCTGCTAACCAGGACGAAACAGCCGAATTAAGAACAAATCTCTGTAAGAATAAAACATCTTGGGGAATGAAAATTTTCAACCCCCCTTCAAATTTTGCATGCAGTTAGGCGCTCAGGGTGGATGCACAAAAATACCCTTTATATAGGTCGCAGCACTCTTGTTGCCATGGTAACAACAGCTGCTTGTTCGAGGCCTAGGGCCTCGTTTTCACACAAAAACGTCGCAAAAAAAATTAAATTTTTATTTCTCTATCTCGAGCTAAATAAAACATTACAAATTGGCACTCATTCGTCTCTACATTGATTCATTCAATTTTCCCTAGGAGTGAATGTGAACACACCAATAGATTATTCATCTCGGCACAGTTTCGGTCATTTTTGTTGTCGGGTAAAACAGAGAAAACGTTTATCTGAATTTCTCCAAAAGTGCACCGATTCTGCAACTGAAACTATCCACCTAGCTGGTTATAATATTCTAGTTATTAAATATGTAAAAATCTCTGCGGGCCTGCCTCTACTTTTTATGGAGGAAATTCGCGAACGAAGCTCAAAATCAGATATTGCATAATTTGGCGATGTTTACATCTAATATTCTCAACAATAAATGTTTCAGAAAAATGAAACATTCAAGGCTTTGAAAGAATGTTATCTTATGAGCAATATCCCGTTGAGAAATCTCACTTCTAGTAGTCATCTTTAAAAAAAAAATTGATCAACCTTCATGGAGGACTACTCGACGTAACGACAAATATATACCTCAAATCGTGTGCATATCATCCAGATTCCGAATGCTGAAACGCCATTGTTTTTAGAGTTTTGTTATGAAAGGAATATCATAAGCATGTATCATCCACGAGCAGCAATATTTTTTCCATTCTTTATATGCCTCGAGCACCTCTCTTTCAATATAAACCAAAGCAAAAAAAAGTTTATAGGCATTGTTTTTTATTTCTGTTTCGATCTGCACAGCCATTAAATGAAATTTGACCACTGGGAGGTTCCTAAAGGGGAGGTGTGCGGGGAAAGGGGATGGGTGGGGACACAACAGGGGCGAGGTAAACAAAGTGTGCTGTGGATAACTCTTAAAGGGTAATGTATTGCCAGCGGCTGCTTGTTTCCACACAGGTCTGGGGCCTAATTACGAGTTAGTAGATGTGCCATTCGGCAGGCGAGGACGCATAGCCCCAGAAATGAAGGGATGATTGTCGGTTTCCCATGTACCAATTATAGATTCTTTGCTAAAGAGACTGGCAGTTAGAGCTTGGTCAACAGATTGTAACCAAATCGTTTGAACAAATTTTATAAGGAACTCTCTGAAAGATAGAGCTGATAAAGTCTTTTCACTTTCATCAGAAATAAAGACAACGGATTTGAAACGTAAACCGACATCCTCGAAGTTATTTAAAAATACTTTAAAAAAATTAAAAGATTCTAAAATAGAACAGGACCCAGTTGTTCAAAGGGCGGATAACGCTATCCAATGAATACATCGCTATCCAGCGGATGTGTTAACAAAGAATACTGCACCATCCATCGGATGGAGATTTATGCAGTGGTTATCGTTATCTCACAGTGAGGACCAGGTGGACGACTGTTAGTTAGTGGAGTGATCTAAACAACGGCTAGTATTCACAGTTAACGATTTGGAGCACAACTCAGTAAGTGTCTTTTTTTTCGCTGGGTTTTTAATTTCTAACAGCAAAAACATGTAAAGGAAACGAAACATCGCAAAATCTTAATGTTTCCTGAACAAAGCCATAATAGTGGGATTGGGAAGGACAGGAAATTGACTGCTGCTAAAGCAACGCTGCTATGCTCCCTCACTTTCCGTACGGATTTGGTCGAGATAATGCGAAAATACCTGTGGTGAAAGACGAAAGAAACCAGTTCTACAGGTTAATAAAGAGAACAGTGTATTAAATTAGGGTATGTAGGAATGTAGGAAAGAATTTTTTAAATAAATTCGGCGAATGGATAACAAACTTAGGTGTCAGAGTGAATGTCAACCCATCTTGCTCCCACAGTCATGAAAAGAGTTTTAGAGACCAAACATTTTATTTACCACCGGGGGATCCTTTTTTTCTTTGATGGTGCGGGGGGGGGGGGAGGGTCACATGGTTTTAAGGAAGGGAGGGTGATCAGTCGTCTCTAACAGAGTGTAAGGGAGTACTATAGAAGATGGACCACCAATTCACTGTCAATGAGGGGGAATCATAAATTTTATCATGGCGTAACCAACCCCCCCCCCCATAGGCGATAAATAATGAGCGACCGCTAACAGCATGAGGCGAGTCTTTCTGAGCGTTTGACTCAAGATTATATTCAGATTTATTACTATTGAGTTTGATACAGATAAATTGCAAGTCATTGGAATACGGTCAATAATTCTTCAGTATAGCTTTATAAAGTATTTATCTGGTAAATTTTATGCTTTTCCTTTGTAGCTTCAGCTGAATACATTTCAATACAACCATCTCGTAATTGAAAATTAGGTGCAGAGTTTCTTTGTTTAATCCTCGCAAGATTATCCGAATCTCTCTTCATGTGTTAATTGCGTACAATATTCTGATCAGGTCCATCTATGCCAGTCCCTCTGGCCCAGTCTTTGGACGAGTCGACCATGGAGACGTCAAAGGAACAGACTCAAAGGCTTGGTTTACAGTTTAGCTCTACTGATCAGATTCCAACAATTAGTCATAAGAAGGAGGAAAGTTTTGATTGGGATTAAGTCGCAACTACGAGCGTGGAAGGTTAGAGTTTCAAAGGGGTAGTGGGTGGGAGAGGCGGATTCCTGCCACTAAAAACTTTGAAAATATAAGAAGACGAACGCATCATTCGTAGTTTTGGCTGATACACCCAAATATGCAAAAAAAAACCACGAAGGATTATGTTACTACTATAGAAGGGAAAACATTATCTTTCTTTGCCAGAGGAAAGGTGCAAAATAAAGAGATCACCAGGCGAAAACGGAAAGTCTTTAACTGCAATGCAGAAACTGCGGAAAATCTGCCGTGCGTGTCTTGTTTTTCAATCTTAAGATGCGTGACCTGTAGCGAGAGGTGATATGAAAGCAATCACGCGATGTTGTTTGGAAGCAACTTTAACGGAAACCCGTCTGCAGCTTAAAGAGAAAAAAAAGTTACTTATTGTTTAGGTGAATCTTGAAAGAGTGCTGTTATTAATTTTTTTGAAGCGATGCTTTTGAGTTTGTGCTGCCCTACTGAACTGTTCGCTTGAGAGAAGGCTAAAGAGCTAGAGAACTTGCTCCTGGTAGGGTAGGATTGTTTATACTGTTTGCTACATTCAGTACATGTGCTTGACCTTGTTAATTACCGAATCGCTTTTAGTCGCTTATCTTCTTCTCTAGCGCGTTGTTGGCAACCGTCTGTCTCGGAAGACAATAGAAATCTGCACCTAAGAAGTAAAATCATGTCTAGCTGCACCGCCGGCTGTGGCTGTGAAGCCCAATGCGAGAGCCGCAGACCCGCTGGCATTTTGCGCTGGTAAAGTCATTTGTGGGGGTTGGTGGAATGGGGGCTCCTCATAGAATGCATCCTTAGCCTCGGCTGTAGCGCAGAGTGTGGGGGCGTAGACGCTGAAGATGTTTGCTGGTCCAGAGGGGGTCGAGAGGCGGAGAGAGAGGATCCTTGCGGTACCCTGAGAGGGAGGCTCCATTGAAGACAGGAGGGTGTTGCGCACTGCGAAGCCGACCCCGTAGAGGCGGCGCTCTTCTGGCTCGAGTCCCTGCCAGAAGAAGGTGTAGTCCTTCTCCTTGAGACTGCCACTTGCGGGGAGGCGTGTCTCCTCAAGGGCGGCGATGTCGACCTTGAGTTTGGACAGCTCACGGTCGATGATGGCGGTTTTCCTGGTATCATGGATTTGCTGGAGGTCGTCTGAGAGGCCAGGATACATTGTTCTGACGTTCCAAGTAGCAAGCTGTAAGGCTGGTGATTTCTTGTTTCTTTGTTGTTTGCCTGGTGCGGGGGCTTTACAACCTGCCTGTCGGTTTTGCCTAAGCTCCAAGCACCCAATGGAGCAAGCAGGTTGTGGCGGGGTAGCAACTCAATTTTCCGGGGGCTGCCCGTCTTGAGGCGGGCGTTAGCTACCCAATGGGGCTCGAAGACCCCTCCCACTGTCGAGAGCAACCCTGGCGCCCGGCTCTACGCCAAACGAGCCTGGACTTATAACCGGTAGACTGCTGCTCTCCGTGTTATGCCTTTGCTGGTCAGCGAAGCTGGAGTGACCTCTCCAGGTGCAGGCCTGGGCGGAAGATATGGAAATCCTGGTGTGCCCAGTCGCCAGGATCTCCCTCTCGGCGTTGCTGGTGGGGTCCGACGGAAAGGACGAGCCGATACGGTTGGTGCCAGCGCAGCTGCAGGAGTTGCCGGAAGGTTTCACATTGTTCCACCAGCCGCCTACGGGGCTTCACACCGGATTTGCTGTCAGGGTTTACTCTCATAGCCTTCGCTTCTCCCGAAAGCAACCACAAGGCAGTGGTGGTTCTGCGGCAGGTAGTACTGGGTTACAGGGTACCAGTAGCAGGCAAAAGATGTACCTGACCTGACTCCAAATAATTTCTAATTTTTCATAATTTCTCTCTGGCGCGTAAACCCCGCATTTTCGCTTAGTTATTACTTTGTTTTACTGCTTTAAATAGTTTAATTGTAATTTGTTTTTAGCCCGCTTTTGCATTTGCTTTTCCGTGGTTAGGAATCAGGGACATTCGCTCTTTTGTTTACTTGCATTTCTCATTTATTTTCATCTGATGTTATTGTAATTGGACACGCACCTTTGTTCAAAAACGTGCTCGCTTCATTCGTTTTTGTTTGCACAATTTTCGCACAGTTCGTCATAATTTCAATCAGTTTATTGCAAACCAACCTCTGTTCCTTTTACTGCTCTTGTTGTTGGGCTATATTTTATTTAGTTTTATTCTCACGTTTCGTTCGTTTGTGTTGCTCCAGTTATAGTTTCTATTTCATATTTTGCCATCTAAGTTAGAACAATTAGTTCTCCAATAAGTGCTTTTCTGTTCCATTTGATTTTCTAAGATTCGCTCTAACCTTGCATGCTTGTATGTAGAATTCTCTTGTTGTTCAGTTGTAGTCGTCATACGCGGTTTTACCGCAGCATTTTTCATCGTTTTTTGTCGTTCATTTTACGATTTTTATTCGGAGATTGCTGATCCTTTTATTTTCATTCATTATTAAAGTCGGCTTTTCTTGTCAGTAAAGGGCTGTTGTGTTTAAATGATAAACAGAATAATACATGGTTGCTTTCAGATATGGAATTTCTCATCTCACTCGTTCGCTGCACTATCTACGCGCGCCCTTAGAATAAGAGAGATGGTAAGTTTTAAGCTCGGTAAAGAAATGGAGAAAGATGTTTTCGTCTTGTCACAAACGTGGGACAAAGAGAAAATCTTTCTCTATTTCTTTACCGCGCTCAAAACTTTACCATCTCTCTTAATCTATTTACAAACATGACGTTATTGACATCGCTGATCCCAGCTGTGTGGAGGACGCGTGTCATATGAACTTCGCAATAGACTTTGCTCACCATAGAGTCTCTGTGGCTCAGAGGTAGAGCATCGGAGCGCGGATTCCGCAGGTTTGAAATTCGATTCCGTGTGGGGACTCAGATTTTCCTCTTTGTCCCACGGTCATGAAAAGACGAAAAACATTTTTCTCTGTTGACAGGATACCTCGCTTAATAAGAAGTTCAGCAATTTTTCAAAAGTGTTAACTTTACATATATCCTTAATTGCTTTAATAAACGATGGGTGGATACAAACTTATTAAAAACTCAAAAATATAAAATCGAGAGTAGAGTTGCGTAGCTTTTCATTTTCCGGGAAAAAACAATCTAGATTGCAAAATTCAAGTGAAAAGCAAGCCAACTGTCATTAACACCTTGAATAACTGGAAGTCAAGATACTTTTTTATCGTCACACAACAAATTAGCAAACGTAAATATCATTCTTCTTGATTCCTCTCCCGGTGTCACCGATTTCTTTTCCCGATGCCTCTGTTGGTTAATATAGCGGTGAAAAAAAATTACAGTCAAAGCGTTTGGAAAATTCCCTAACTTTTTTAATTAGCGAAGTATAACTTGGTGACATTTTGGTTTTACAACACGATTCTATTCTGCAACTGCAAATGATTTGTCTCCATATAAATAGTTAAAACTTGTTTCTCCGCTGACCACTCACATTTTGGACTATTTTTCTTTCCCGGCTCGTCGCCCGTGATATATGAGCGAATGAGTGAACTTTATTTAAAACAGGATGGCCACAGCTGCGAGGCTGTTGCCCAGAGGGGCCCTGTATCCGCCTAAAATTATTACGATATTATAATCAATTACGATAAACACTCGTAGTTTTTAAAAAAACTTATGGTCTGAGAAATACTGAAAAAAAAAAGAAAAAAATGCAATATCACATGTAGTAACTCCCACTCCCAACTGCATCGTCTGGAAACAAAGCTTCAAAAGCCGTTAGAAATTTCCTGTAGATCGATTTAAAAGTTCGGACAAATCAAGGAATTTGAAGAGCAATAATTCGCTCGTTCATGCAATGCGCGGTTAAGTAGACATGTGTCACAACAAGGTGAGCAATATAGAAAACGTTTGCAGTATCGGCACTTTTCCTTCATTGTTTTGGTAGCCATTTTGGAAATGTAGCCGGGCATCTTTATGGTAGGTAGCTCATGTGTGATCTATTATAGAATAGTGTATACGCAAGTACGTTGGTAATAAAATGAGCCGTCCACTGTTTACAACGCTGGAAAGTATTGTTGGACGATTACCGCTTGCTGACAAGGCTCTCCAATTGATTTATTTTTTAAACGGGTTTATATGTCCGGGTTATATTTCCTTAAGATTATGCCCGAAAAGAGATTATTTAATGCAACATAATCTACACCATCTTTGCTTATTACCGATCGCGCCTGTTGTTTTTGCAAGCTAACACCTTTGAGTATGCTCAGTGTCACCGATCGGCTTCATATTTAAGAATAAGGTCGACTTTCACGGTTGTCCTTCGCGAAAAAAGGATACTGTTAACGCCTAGTTACAGCGTAACCACCATAAACTACTTGTATCAGTGGCAAAGTTACGAAATGCGCTATCAAGAAAAAAACATTCCTTTTAGCTTGATCTAATCGTAAACCGACTGAGGTGCAAAAATTCCAATCAGACGATGTTTCTTTGAGAAAATCGGGTATCAACACAGACCGCACAATTAAATTTCTGCACAATTCCAATCTTGAGGGGTTGCTCTTCAAAATCGTGCGGGTTTTTTTTTGATATTGCATTTTTTTGCTTTGCAATTTTTCTGTCTAGTTTGCTTACCAAAATTTTACCAAT
The DNA here is from genome assembly GCF_964200805.1 of Pocillopora damicornis. Taxonomy (NCBI): domain Eukaryota; kingdom Metazoa; phylum Cnidaria; class Anthozoa; order Scleractinia; family Pocilloporidae; genus Pocillopora; species Pocillopora damicornis. The sequence continues at coordinate 6,534,685 of NC_142675.1, forward strand.
TTCGAAAAACGGAGTTCCCTCACACAGTTTTTTTTATAGATTGTTATCTTGGGAGTCTTCTGACCAAATTTCAAGGCAATTCGTAAATTTCATACCCTATTAACTTCTTTAAAGAAGGCACGTTTGCGGAAAAACGAGGTGGGCTTTTTGCATCCAAAGTTTTGGAGGGGTAACCACATGTAGTTAGATGCCAGTATCTGAGCAAATACTTACCTGCCCCTTCCCCTAAGAGAACGTTGACCATAACTTGTCATCAGTTGACTTTTGTTCGGTCGTTGGAGGGGTAGGTGCTCAGTTGTTCACATAATTTCCTGATTATACCCAAGCAATAATAATGTAAGCAGCAGAAATGGAACTACTGCTTGCCAAATGATACGGTTCTGGATGATATTTAAAAAAAAGAATAACTGACTGATGAAATAATACGCACCTCTCGTTTACCTTCGTCCATGGCGGCACTACACAACATCAGTCGTGTTTGCCTAATTTTTACGGCTACGGTTCTTCCAATACGTGATTGTGAAAACGTTTTTTACTACTGGCTGGAGGTACAGCTTGCATATTTAGTCGACTTTGCCCAATATTTACTATGGTTTGCTCCAAACATTACTTTTCTGCACTCCAAACGAGTCGTACACTCCTTGGAATTATTTTCATGAATAAATTTACGTTTTCTTTTTTGTTTATTTCGTCTTGTACCTCTAGCAGGTAGGAATTTTGAAATCAGCGAAAGAAAGCAATTCTGCCATGCAATCACCATTTGGTAGAAAATATGGTGGTTATTGCTCATTGGAAAGCAGAAATGTGAGTCTTCTGTGTCTTTTATTTCATTATATTTGTATAAACAAACACATTCTGCACAACTATTTTCCCAGCTTTGGTCCTATTCTTTTTTTTTTTAACTATTTACTTTTTCGCCTCACGGAGGCAAAGGTCACAGAAAACTGGCTTCTACAGGCTCATGGATTAACATATCTTCAAACATTACGATAGTGTAATGCTAAGGTTTGTCACCTTAGCATTTTTTCTCCGCTGCTTATCAGATGCATGCCTGTCATTGCCCTGATGACAATCATACACACGCTTTCTGGTGATAACAAAAGGAATTCCATCATATGTGATCCTTGGCTGGAACATTGCAGTCTGGGAATCTTGAAAAAATACTTTTAGTCTTTCATTTTCACATTCTCTGTGACAAATCAAGGGGGCATTGAAGAGACATTCATTCATTCAGTCATTCATGAATTAATTTGGTCTCTTAGTTAGCCAGTCAGTCAGTTAGTCAATAAGTCTGTGCGATAGGCATCTGCTGCAAGTATTGACTTTTGGATCATATCTGAAAAAGGGTATTAAAAACCACATCTAAACCCCTCCTTTTATCGGGCTAGCCACCACATTTTAGCTATTGAAGATCTGTAGTGGTATTATTTTTTTATTCCATGCCATGTTTTCTAATTTTTGCGAAGAAAAAAAATTAGGTGCGTAAGTGAATTACACACCTGTGTTGGAAACTGTTCGATACGCTAGTTATTCTTAATTTGATTGACATTTACGAGTGATTTTGTTTATCTATACATAACCAAACAAACATGTATGCGACACGTGTTTTATAGCGCCATATATGGCACTGTTCCACGTGCTTACAACGGAAAGTTGGGTGTGTGTTTCTTTAGAATAAGCCGAGAGTTGTGTGTGGGAGTTAACCGAAGCGTTGTAGTAAAATCGTAAAATCAAGTGAATAAACCGTAACTTTTAAAATAAGGAAGTATAGTACGGCTTTTTCATGTTTTCGACACATTTGTCTTTTAAAAATCAAAATAAAGAGTATATTTAATTTGCTATTTTTATGGAATGTTTTTAAATCCCCCCTCCCCTCCTGGACTCCCCATAGCTCCTACACCCCGGCATCCCTCCACTTAATATTCCCCCTCGTAACCAGAGTTCATCTGAGGGGCCCCTCTGACTATAGACTTACCTTTGCCAACACCGTAGCAGTAATACATGACAAAGCTAGTTGTTGTTACCACTTCGTGTGCGTGCAGTAGCTTCTCGGCTGATTTTAGGGACTTCAAGATGTAGGCTCCACCACGGCGACCGGAAGTGTACACTTAAAACCCATCGGACTGCGCTTGTCTAAGGCGGGAATTCACGCCATAATCTTGCCATCTGTTACGGCAAAATCGCTACGTTCCCGTAGTGGCGAATACGTCAGATTTGCCAAAATATTTTGTTTGAGTTCTTAATTATTTGAATTTTTTTCTTGTGATTAAATTAATTACGTCTCTTTACCAGTTGATAAATCATAGCTGAACGAAATTTGGTCAAAATTTATCTGTGAAAAAAGATTTCAAAACCAGGACAGCTTTAGGTTCCGCCGCCAACACTGCCAAGTGGCAATCGTAAGTATTTTTTTTTATCATTTTCGTTCGTTTTATTCTTTTTGAGTCAGTTGAGTTCTTCAGTTTGCTTTTCCGGCACTAAGCTGATGGGTGCTGATTTTTACAACAGGCCAATTTAAAGGACAACAGCGCACGACGTTTTTTTGTGCAAAAAAAATTTTGGTACAAGAGCTTTACAAGTTCAGGAAAGGAAGCAATGAGAGAGGAAGAATTTGGACACAATTTCCGAAAACTTCAACAGTGTAACTGCAGTCAAATTCAAAGTAAATCAATGGACGGTGAGAGAGAGATTTGACTTGCTACTCTGAAGATTTTGATAGCAAAGTAGAGAAAAGGCAAAAGCAGTGGTGCATCTCCCAAACCAACAAAGCTCGGCGTACTGTTAGAAGAAATTTCTGAGCAAGAAACTAGAAAAGTCAGAAAAGGAGCTTAAGATCCGTGAAGAGGAGCTCACTTTGAAAACAAGAGAAGTTGAAAACGAAAATGGCTTTTTTACAACAACAATAACAACAAACACAGGCTATGATGGTGTTGTTATAAAGACTTGCGAAAAAGTAATAACTAATTCCCCAACACAGATGACGATGCATTGATTTACTCTTCCTCGTAAATTTATTGCAGCTTCAAGTTACTGATTTTGTTTGTTAAAGTCATTTTGCATTTTCTGTTTTTTTAAAGTAGGAGTAAATTCTGTTGGGTTCTGCAAATACGATTTCTACCTATTTTGTTAGAAATTTGTTCAGTGGTTTACACCATTCAAGATATATCTTAAATGAATAAATTATGTCAGTGCTCACAATTATACTTTCTTTGCATTCAGTTTGAAAAAAACCATAGTATTATGCAAAGTAAGTAAAAAGGTCGGGGGGGAAGTTACACCGAAAGAACTCAGAAGTGTTATTTCCATACAGGCAAGTAAGGCTGTTCCTTAAAAGTGCGCAAACGATATTGTTAGAGGTTATATCTAACACTCGTTCTGTTAACTATTTTTTCATTCTCTCCTTTTTCTACACAAGTTACTATAATGGGAACTAGCTCAGATCTCTCAAGGAAAGTGTGGGTCACCGCTTAAAAAGGTGACGCTTACTGAGCTATCAATCTCTTACCTTCGTCATCCTTTTATTCTTAACGAGTGAATCACGTTAAGCTATGCAGAACGGAGTTCACATACTAAGTAGGAATCATTTTCTACCTTGAATTTCTGACTCTTGCGGTCAAGGTTGGTCATAACTAAAGCAAGATTGGTAATATGAAAATTCAAATGAACTTACTGACAGAATTAGAATCTTAATTGAAAAGACATCTTAAGAGAAAATAGTCCTCGAAGACTGCTACATAACAGCAGAATAAACAGAAAATTCGGAGAAGAAAGGGCTGACGATTCAGACCTAGGGGGGACGGAACACTAGATTTTGATCCAGAAACACTTTCTTTTCTTGTTTCCTCTATATATTGGACTCTTTCAGCACTCGTTATTCTTGGTCTTCCTTTTTCATTCCAGGACAGGTAAATATGTTGTGATCGTGCGGTTTTATATAACCCATACTAGACTTTTACCGTCCGTTTGCGAAATCTATGCTCCACTATGTAAAATCACACATATACAACAGCTAAATTTTCTTTACAGCTTCAATAAATTTATTTTATACTCCTTCTTTTCCGCAGTCGAAGTTGAGTTTTTGTAATGAAAGATCCTGTCAGAGCGTAGATATTTCAACACAAATTCTGTAATTCCTATGATGAAATTTTTAAGGTAACCAGCTGTTCTTTCTGTTGTGGCAACGTTATACCTTTTCTTGACCATAAAGCGTTGACATGAAGTTAGTGTTGTTTGTTAAACTTCAAATTTAAGTTCCATTCAATCAGGTTATATTAAACTTTTTGACTTTTACTCTTTGTTACCGATATGACGTTGACTAGCATTTGCTTTAGTTAATTTCCAATGTACTAAAAGAAGTGATTGCTTCCGGCCAAAAGTAGATTTAGCTGAGCGACACTTAAACAAATCATTTCCATATAAGGTTGTATATTAGATGATAACCGAAACTGAGAGAATCAATAAGAACACTAGAAATGCAACATCATGATTTTGAAATTTAATGGAAATAGATAGTTAATGAGCGCGTACGACTTTTATTCAGTTGCGACTCAAACCTGCCACCTTCCGTTCAGTACTTCGGACACTCTAACGCTTAGATACAGTAGACTTGTGGCAAGCTAGCTCGATTAATCATGTCCATGGAGATAAACTTCCTGCATGTTGCGAGCATATGATTACTGATATGAGATTCTTGCTCGCAATGCTGCATTCATTAGATTTCCTATTCATTTTACTGCTGTTAGGTATTTTTGATCCAACTGAGCTTATCAATGGAATTCGCCAGCTGTACAAGACTCGCGAGGGGTGGCTCTCACCATTTCCATGGTGTGAAGAGTTTCAGTTTTTTCTTGGCAATATTTTTACAAGGCTCAACGTGGTCAGAAGAAAGAAAACGAGAGTAGAAATCACTGACGTATTTGTTGACATGTCGTCAATACTAGACCCGTATGAAGAGTGTTCAGCGCCGAGAACAGTGTTGATTGAAGGAGAACCTGGTATTGGAAAAACCACCTATTGTAAAAAGTACGCTTACGACTGGGCCACAAAACAGCGAGAGCCTCAGGGCTGCGGCTCAACAGCATTTAAAGTGGTATTGTTGCTGAAATGTTGAGATATCCATTCTGACGTTTGGGAAGCCATTGATGATCAGCTGCTCCCCCAAGACATCGATGAAGAAGTGAAACAACTATTCTTTCAGTTTATTCGTGAAAATCAGTCCAGCATTTTATTGATATTGGATGGATTGGATGAATTAGCATCCAGTAAATTGTCGATTTTTTCCGAATTAATCCAAGGAAGAGTGCTCCCCAGGTGCCACATAGTTGCAACAGCAAGACACGAAGCTGGAAAAGAGGTGAGAAAATGCTGTGACACGATGCTTCAGATCGAAGGATTTACTGTAGACCATGTGAAAGGATTTATCAGCAAGTACTTCAAAGAAAGGCCGGATTTAGCCATCAAGCTCTCAAGACGGATGTCGCGAGATAAAAACCTGAAAGAAATGGCAGCAAATCCTGTAAACACAGCACTTCTTTGCCTTTTATGCGAAGAGTTTGAGGGCACACTCCCCGAAAACAGAGCTCAACTGTACTTGGATATGGTCGAATGTGTTTTGAGAAATTATAGAAAAAAGAAGGGACTATCAGAAACAAACGAAAACTTGACCAACTTTTACAAACCGGAATTGAATTGCCTCGGGTTGGTAGCGTTAAATGGTTTACTTGACGACAAATTGGATTTTAATGAAAGTGAGTTGAGAAACCCTACAAAAGGCTTGACTGCATTTGGATTTCTCTCAGTGCAGCCTGGTGGCAGCAAATTGAGTAAAAAACTTCATTATGCTTTCTTACATAAAAGTTTTTCTTTGCTCAGCATTCTCTATTTGTTCTCAGATTCAAAGCAAGGAAATTAAAGCTGAAGAACTAGTTTCCGATCCAAGGTATTTCGTGGACTTAAACAAATACTTTTGTTCTCATGTGGAATTTGAGCTATGGAGTTTAACGAATGAAGTCAACAAAAATGAAGGCCGTGGTACAAAAATTGCATTAGAGGCCTCAATTTTCAAGGGTACCTGCCTACTTTAAAGGGAGTGCCCATCTACTTCAAAGTTATTTAAACCATGTTAAATTCCTCTTGTTTGTTTCGATCTGCGTCCCCCCAAATAATCCCATAACCGCTTGCGGCGCGACTTCGTTCCCAGGCTATCACTCTTTTCCAAAGTGGGCTATTGCCTGATTTCAAACCGTGAAGGTCTAGGTACGAGTCTCTAAATTATTAAAGATTCCTAAGTTTGGTGATTTAAAAACGTCAAAATTTACAAAGAAATGTATGGCATCCGGAGGCCGTGTCGGACAGCGTCCGGATTGCCATACATTTCTTTGTAAAGTTTGACATTTTCAAATGGCTGTATCTTGCTTACAGGTAATTTAGTGTGATAAGAATACATGAAAGTCATATATTTGTACTGCGGAAAATACATTTTAAGCAAATGAAGATCATCGCAGTATATACTCAACTTAAGCAGTTGAGAAATAAGGCCTGAAAAAAAAAAATTCAGGCCTGAACGGGAATCGAACCCATGACCTCTGCGAATACCGGTGCAGCGCTCTAACCAACTGAGCTATCAAGCCAACTGGGAGCTGGTCAATTGTGAGTTCGTTATATACCCGTAGATGGAGAAGATGTGATAAGAATACATGAAAGTCATATATTTGTACTGCGGAAAATACATTTTAAGCAAATGAAGATCATCGCAGTATATACTCAACTTAAGCAGTTGAGAAATAAGGCCTGAAAAAAATTCAGGCCTGAACGGGAATCGAACCCATGACCTCTGCGAATACCGGTGCAGCGCTCTAACCAACTGAGCTATCAAGCCAACTGGGAGCTGGTCAATTGTGAGTTCGTTATATACCCGTAGATGGATCTTATGGATCGTTATATACCCGTAGATCCATCTACGGGTATATAACGAACTCACAATTGACCAGCTCCCAGTTGGCTTGATAGCTCAGTTGGTTAGAGCGCTGCACCGGTATTCGCAGAGGTCATGGGTTCGATTCCCGTTCAGGCCTGAATTTTTTTCAGGCCTTATTTCTCAACTGCTTAAGTTGAGTATATACTGCGATGATCTTCATTTGCTTAAAATGTATTTTCCGCAGTACAAATATATGACTTTCATGTATTCTTATCACACCTTCTCCATCTACGGGTATATAACGAACTCACAATTGACCAGCTCCCAGTTGGCTTGATAGCTCAGTTGGTTAGAGCGCTGCACCGGTATTCGCAGAGGTCATGGGTTCGATTCCCGTTCAGGCCTGAATTTTTTTCAGGCCTTATTTCTCAACTGCTTAAGTTGAGTATATACTGCGATGATCTTCATTTGCTTAAAAGGTAATTTAGTGTTAACAACTGGGTTGAAAACGTAAATTAGCCACCGTAAAGAGTAAAAAAGCTGACGTTTCGAGCGTTAGCCCTTCGTCAGAGCGATTAGAGGAATTGTGGGTTGTGTGTGGATTTATATGTAGAAGGTGGAGCTACGCCATTGGTGGGAATATTGTGACGAGAAAACAGGAATAGATTAGTTGAATGAAAAGCGCTCGTTGATTCCGTGGGGATTAAGGGTGCCGATTTGAAATATAAATTTTTGTTCTAGTGTTTTACGGCTTTCCGAACTGCCTAGATGTAAGGAAAGGCCGCAAACTGCCATATGCTGTTTAGAATGATAAGGAAGATTAAAGTGTCTAGCGACTGGCTTGGATGCGTCCTTGTCATTTATTTCCACATCGCGAAGGTGTTCTCGGAATCGGTCACCCAGTCGTCTTCCTGTCTCGCCGATGTATAACTTATTGCAATAAGTGCAAGTTATGCAGTAAATAACATTGGCGGAGGTACACGTAAAGTGATCAATGATCTTAATGGATCTTTTGGGTCCCGATATTTTCTCTACGTTATGAATGAAAGGACAAGTTTTGCATCGTGAGCGAGCGCATTTAAAAGTTCCAGATTGGTCATTGGTATGAAATGAACTCCTGACTAAAAAGTTGCCTATGTTTTTGTCACGTTTGAATGAAATAAGTGGGGGTTGCGAAAAGATAGTGCCAGTCTCTGAATCGTTTTGGAGTAATTTAAAATTTTTAAGAATGATAGATTTAACTGCGTGGTTGTGAGGGTGAAATGTAAGAGTAAATGGAATGCGATCCGTGTTCTCCTTCTCGGCCGTTTGTAGTGCTGCCTGTCGATCGATTTGTTGGGCACGGTGGTAGCCCGCTTGAACGACAGAAACAGGATAGACGCGTTTATCGAAAAACTGGCACATTGCCTCTGATTTTTCGGAAAAATCAGAGTCGTCACTACATAAACGACGAAGTCTGAGAAACTGTGAAAAAGGTATGGAGTTCTTGACGTGTGATGGATGTGAGGATGAATACAACAAGTAACTATGTGAATCTGTAGGTTTGTAGTAAACACTAGTACATAAGCCGTTGCCTTCAATTGAAATTTTGATGTCTAGAAAAGCCAAAGAATTGTCGGAAATTTCCCAGGTATATTTAAGAGCCGGATGAAAGGAATTGACGGCGGTTATAAATTGAGTGAGCTCCTCTTTGGTAGAGGAGGTAGCGCCGATGCAATCGTCAATGTAGCGGCCGTAGAGTTGAGGTTTTGGGCCGTGGTATTGGCTAAAAAATTGATGTTCGATAAAACCAACAAAAAGATTGGCGTAGCTGGGTCCCATTATAGTACCCATGGCCACGCCATTAGTTTGTTTGTAGTAGTTACCACCGAATGAAAAGCAATTGAGTGTGAGCACTAGTTCGGCCAGACGGAGTAGTGTTTCAGAGCTAGGTTCCTTAACAATGCGTTGATCGAAAAAATGTTTGAGGGCCCGGAGACCTTCGTCATTGGGAATGACAGTGTAAAGAGATGTTATATCCATGGTGAAAATAAGTTTGTTTTGGTCGAGGAAACTAAAGTCACGAAAAATTTCAAGTGCGTGTTGGCTGTCCTTAATGTAAGACGGTAGAGTTTTGACGATAGGTGCCATAATTTTGTCTAAATAGCTGGAAATAAGTTCAGTGGGACAACTGCAGGCAGAAACGATGGGTCGACCTGGGTTGTTAGATTTGTGGATTTTAGGTTAAAAGTAAATACACGAAGTTCTAGGAGTAGTAATGATGAGATTTTTAGCAGTGGCCAGCAATTCTTGTTTAGCTATGAGATCGTTAATCGTATTTTTGACAATGTTTTGGTTAATTAAAGTGAGATCTTTGTCGACTTTAGCATAAAAGGAGGTGTCGGAAAGTTGCCGCAAAGCTTCTTTTTGATAGAGGTCGGCCCGCCAAACAACAACTGCACCGCCTTTGTCGGCCGCCTTAATGACAATGTCTTTGCGTTTTTTTAGACTTTTTAGTGCCGACCACTCTTCCGTAGAAAGATTGGAAAATTTGGTGTGACGATTGAATTTAAGTTTGTTGATATCGTGGCGACATTTTTTGAGGAAAAAATCTAAAGATGAGAACTGGCCCTCTGGGGGAGTCCATTTAGACTTTCGAATCTGGAGTGTTTCGAAAGTATCTTTGTTAGAGGTGTTAGAATCATCCTCTTTGTCATGAAAAAAGGCTTTCAACTGAACGCGGCGAAGGAATTTTTCAACGTCTTGCTTAACTGAAAATTCGTCGGTTTTTTGTGATATGGGAACAAAATTTAAGCCTTTGCTGAGAACTGATTTTTCTGAATCGGAAAGTAGTAAATTTTCTGGAATGGTTCACAAAAAACCGACGAATTGTCATTGTCATTAAGGCGGCCGACAAAGGCGGTGCAGTTGTTGTTTGGCGGGCCGACCTCTATCAAAAAGAAGCTTTGCGGCAACTTTCCGACACCTCCTTTTATGCTAAAGTCGACAAAGATCTCACTTTAATTAACCAAAACATTGTCAAAAATACGATTAACGATCTCATAGCTAAACAAGAATTGCCGGCCACTGCTAAAAATCTCATCATTACTACTCCTAGAACTTCGTGTATTTACTTTTTACCTAAAATCCACAAATCTAACAACCCAGGTCGACCCATCGTATCTGCCTGCAGTTGTCCCACTGAACTTATTTCCAGCTATTTAGACAAAATTATGGCACCTATCGTCAAAACTCTACCGTCTTACATTAAGGACAGCCAACACGCACTTGAAATTTTTCGTGACTTTAGTTTCCTCGACCAAAACAAACTTATTTTCACCATGGATATAACATCTCTTTACACTGTCATTCCCAATGACGAAGGTCTCCGGGCCCTCAAACATTTTTTCGATCAACGCACTGTTAAGGAACCTAGCTCTGAAACACTACTCCGTCTGGCCGAACTAGTGCTCACACTCAATTGCTTTTCATTCGGTGGTAACTACTACAAACAAACTAATGGCGTGGCCATGGGTACTAAAATGGGACCCAGCTACGCCAATCTTTTTGTAGGTTTTATCGAACATCAATTTTTTAGCCAATACCACGGCCCAAAACCTCAACTCTACGGCCGCTACATTGACGATTGCATCGGCGCTACCTCCTCTACCAAAGAGGAGCTCACTCAATTTATAAGCGCCGTCAATTCCTTTCATCCGGCACTTAAATATACCTGGGAAATTTCCGACAATTCTTTGGCTTTTCTAGACATCAAAATTTCAATTGAAGGCAACGGCTTATGTACTAGTGTTTACTACAAACCTACAGATTCACATAGTTACTTGTTATATTCATCCTCACATCCATCACACGTCAAGAACTCCATACCCTTTTCACAGTTTCTCAGACTTCGTCGTTTATGTAGTGACGACTCTGATTTTTCCGAAAAATCAGAGGCAATGTGCCAGTTTTTCGATAAACGCGGCTATCCTGTTTCTGTCGTTCAAGCGGGCTACCACCGTGCCCAACAAATCGATCGACAGGCAGCACTACAAACGGCCGAGAAGGAGAACACGGATCGCATTCCTTTTACTCTTACATTTCACCCTCACAACCACGCAGTTAAATCTATCATTCTTAAAAATTTTAAATTACTCCAAAACAATTCAGAGACTGGCACTATCTTTTCGCAACCCCCACTTATTTCATTCAAACGTGACAAAAACATAGGCAACTTTTTAGTCAGGAGTTCATTTCAAACCAATGCCCAATCTGGAACTTTTAAATGCGCTCGCTCACGATGCAAAACTTGTCCTTTCATTCACAACGTAGAGAAAATATCGGGACCCAAAAGATCCATTAAGATCATTGATCACTTTACGTGTACCTCCGCCAATGTTATTTACTGCATAACCTGCACTTATTGCAATAAGTTATACATCGGCGAGACAGGAAGACGACTGGGTGACCGATTCCGAGAACACCTTCGCGATGTGGAAATAAATGACAAGGACGCATCCAAGCCAGTCGCTAGACACTTTAATCTTCCTTATCATTCTAAACAGCATATGGCAGTTTGCGGCCTTTCCTTACATCTAGGCAGTTCGGAAAGCCGTAAAACACTATAACAAAAATTTATATTTCAAATCGGCACCCTTAATCCCCACGGAATCAACGAGCGCTTTTCATTCAACTAATTTATTCCTGTTTTCTCGTCACCATATTCCCACCAATGGCGTAGCTCCACTTTCTACATATAAATCCATACACAACCCACAATTCCTCTAATCGCTCTGACGAAGGGCTAACGCTCGAAACGTCAGCTTTTTTACTCTTTACGGTGGCTAATTTACGTTTTCAACCCAGCTTCAACTATCGCACCCGCCTAGTTTGTTTTTTAATTTTTTTTTCTTTTTTCTGTTCGTGTTATCTTTTTTTCTGGAAATTTGTTTTCTTAAACAGTATATTTAAGCCACACTTATTATTTTTTTTATTGCAATTCTCTTTTAATCAGTCTCCGACTTTTCGTAAAACAAGTGGGGTAATGTAGTTTACCTTAGACTTGATTAATTAACAATTACTTTATTTCATTAAAGATTCTATACTATTCTATGTGAATATCTTTTCCAATTCAATAGTAGAGTCGCTCTTATACTGGCAACTTACATTGGCAAATTTAATACACAAATTAAGTGGCAAGCAATCAATGCTTGACCACTTCATCTGAAAATCTATTGATTCATTTATTGACTTAAAATCAACTCAGCAAAACATCTAGCACACGGTTGAATGGACAATTGTTCGTTCTGCGGAATCTGCCTCTGAAACTGAAAAGCCTTCCATCGCACTGCCATCATTTCTGTCTCCATTCGGTCGATGACCCCTCCCTTCACGTATACGAAGTCGTGCTTTGTGGTGCAAAAAATCGGGGTGTCGTTGTTAAATTCAAGATCTTTAGAAAAATGTGATTTTGGAGCTGGCAGGTGCACCGTCTGGCCCTCGAACATCAATAGTAAATCGTGCCACTGGATAATCTGTGAATTCCATCGGAAGTCGTTCAAGAAAATTACTTCTGCCTTTTCTGCACCGACCCAGGCGAAAGTGGATGTGGCGGGATTAGTAAAAGACTTGTAAATAGTGTTTAAAGGATTAAGTAGAAATGTCTTGCCTGTATTGGCAGGGCCCTTGATTAAAATGTTGCGAAATTTTCCCCTCCCCTGTTCTAGGAGATTTCTCACAGCTTCGGTAAAAACCGCAATTGGCACTTGGTTCCACGCAAGTAGCTGTTGAGCGCATACCACCCCCCGGCCGTCACACTCAGCGGTGCAAGGATCTTGCAGACATTTTTCCAAGATCTGAAGTCTTGTTAGTTTACTTCTTTGTAGCAGCTCATTCGCTTTCTCCATCTCCCAGGCTGTTGAAATACATTCCTCGACAACTCTGTTTCCCCTGTTCATGACGAACTCTGCTAGATCGGTCTTACCCTCAGCCTTCTGGGCGCTCGCTAGTGCGAGTAGCTCAGTTCGGTTTTGGATTTTCTTTTCAAGTATTATGTTTGACACTTCATAACAACTTAATCGTTTCGATCGCTTTCGCTTCACTGATGTCTTACTGACGTTTTTCCCCTTCATCCGAGAGCGGCCATCTTCTTGTTCTCTTTCTTCGCCCCCTTCGCCTTCCCCGCCACTTGTGCCGGTATCTGTTGCTGAATCACGAAGTTCTGCGATCGGCTGTCGTCGTTTTACTCGCGCCTGACTTGCGGCCATTGTTCTAGGTGGACCTGAGTTGCCCAAGTCTGGATGGCCAGCAGACTGGATGAAATCTTCATCTTCTTTGGTGGTGTACAACCATGCAGAATAGTAGTTGGCGTGCCGGTTAGAAAAGTGAACGTAAACACTCCACTTGTTCTTTAAATATTGCCAGATCGGTAGCCACCTCTTAATTTTGTTTAGTTTAATGACCATGTGATAATGCTTCCCCTGCCTTTTATGGTTTTCCTGGCAACAAGTCCACTGAATTAATTTAGTTTTGGGTCCCTCGCAATTCAAAACGGCCTCACAAACGGCATCTGCGAACGACTGTCTGTTCGGGAAAATACTTAGATCTGCTTGGCTATAGGTTATTAGGTACACGCTTCTCACTTTGGCTGGCTGCAATTGATCATCGGAACTTTCGGACTGTGAACTACTAGATACATACTGAGAGAGCAGCTCCATAGTTATGTTTCAACGAGCTTCGTTGACAAGTACTGATGAACAAAAATATTGAATCGTTACGGTACTTTTAATTTCCCGCGCAATAATTCGCAAAAGCATTCCTCAAACAGAATTGAAAGCCGAATTAGTTAGGGCGCGAACGTGACATTTTCACTTCGAATATGGCACTGATTTATGCATCTTTTGTTTCCATGTTAGTGCAGTATCTAAAAAGCTTAACATAACACATAATAAGTATCACTGAAAGCATTTTTCCCATCACGCCTAGGTATGTATTCACCGTAAGGTTTGCATTCTAATATAAAGTTTAACTTTTCCGCGTGCAACTGCTAGCTTAATCACCCCATTACCATATATAACACCTCCAGTCACGCTAGCAGGAATCTCAGACAATCTTGGACAGTATAAAATGGAACAATTAACCCCCATCCCCCCCTAGGCAATGATGAAGACGCGCGAAGAGCGAAGCGCGCCATTTTGGCATCATTGAAATGGGGGGGAGGGGTGGTCCAGATGTTCCATTTAATTTGTCCAAGATTGTATCCAGAGTCTGAATGTCACGGAACAATGGGAGTGGGTAATTAGACAACCATCTGTCAACTTGTTTAACGCGATTAAACACAGGTCTCTGACGCAGTCACACGCGTCATTTGTTTACGGTGTGCACTCTAAGTTAAGGTATTACCCAAGGGATATTTTCGGCAACAGGTAGAATATATAAGGATGAATTGTTAGGGTACTTTCGGAAAGAGCAGGGCACATGCTAAAGAACATTGTTTTTGCCAAAGAATATTTTACAACATGCCAGGGAGAAAAAGAATACCCGAGAAAGCCAAGGCTACAATAAGAGCGCTAAAAAGCACAACACCTCTCACGCTAGGTGAAATTGCTCTACGATGCAGAATTTCCAAAACAAGTGTGCAACGCATAGCAAACACAGAGGACAAAGTGCCAGTGAACCGTAGAAAGTTTTGTGCAAGGAAGAAAAAACTCACTCCAGAACAAGAGGCATTAATTCTTAGAAGTATAGTAGAATTGAGAGACCAAGAGGGCTCATTTTCCTCACGGCGTCTGATGGAGCGGACAAGAATTCATCATGTCACTGACCGAACCGTTAGGCGTTTACTAAATAGAAATGGTTACTTCTTCCTTCAGGCACGCAAAAAGGGACTAATGAGTCAGACAGACAAAGACCAGAGAGTGGCGTTTGCCCGAAAAATGCAAGCAGAATACTCCCCGAGTGTTTGGAAAGACTCCGTTGCTTTCTACTTGGATGGTGTCTCATTCGTGCACAAGACTAATCCACTGGACCAAGCACGCGCCCCGAAAGGGAGAGTATGGAGAAAAAGATCTGAAGGCCTCACACAGGGGTGCTTGGCAAAAGGCAGTAAATCTGGAACGGGAGGAAAAGTGGGCAAGTTCATTGTAGCAATAAGTCATGGCAAAGGAGTGCTTGTTTGTGAAAGATACGAAAAACTGGATGGAAACTATTTCGCATCTTTTATTGACCAGCATTTCAACGCAATGTTTGAACGATCATGCAAAGGATTGAGTCGACTGTGGCTACAAGACGGTGATCCTTCACAAAACAGCAAAGCAGCCCGTGAGGCTATGGCCCGTTGCCATTGTGAACTTTTAAAAATCCCACCGCGAAGTCCAGACTTGAATCCGATAGAGAACATATTCCACATTGCCTCTAAGAAGTTGGCGAAAGATGCGTTTGAAAAAGGCATAACGCGTGAATCATATGAACAGTTTTGTGAAAGGGTAAAAAGAACGATTTGTGGTATTTCACAACAACTGATAGATAGAACTATACAGTCAATGAGTTCGCGCGTGGCCGACATAATACGGAATAGTGGCGAAAGACTGAAATATTGAATCTTGAGATGTGTAGGGCACTTGAATTACGTTTAAATGATATTCTGACGTTTTTTCCACGGTTTACGGTATATTTCATTCGATTTAAAGCGCATTTATGACGGTTTTTAACGATTTATTACGATTTTTGGCTAATTTAAATAAAATATGAGTTAATGTTTGTTATTTATTTTCAAAGGTCGAAAAATATCACTAATTCTTGGCAGAGGTACTGTTGTCCTTGAAGTCTTAAATACCGTTGTATTAAAATACTGAACAGTTGACCGTTTTATCCTCTGATCAATAAAAAATCTGCAGAAATGTTGGAAGGTGACACCAGGGGTGGGGCATTTGCTCTCTTTCTTTGTCCCCACCCCGTGGCATTTAGACAGCTTATGTGTCTCCACCCCGGGGTATTTGACCATTTTTTTTTAAAAAATGCTTATGACCGGGGGTTAGCCGGGGGAGGGGGGGGGGAAGGGCACTGCTGGAATTGACTGATGCATAATGCGTGAAAGTTAGCTGGTATACTATAACCATTCTTAAATCTCGTCAATGGTGAGGGTGGAGGATATGAGATGAAAACGCCCTAAAGTTTATTGTTCATTTTACCTGGCAACCTTACTGACTGCCATCAAGGAAATTGTTCAGTCTTCATTGGTTTATGAAGCCTTTCCGTGGACACACATAAGCTTAAGGTGATTCCCTAGTTTTGCATTGCGCATTCCTACTGCGCACCATTTTTGAGTCATCAGCGCGCGCACATGAGTGCGCGCGCGTGCAAAATGTAACAGATTTCCCTCAAACTAAGCTCAATAGCGAGATAAATGCTCGTTTTCTCTTAAACGAGTACGGTGACCCCCACTTTTTAGTTTATAAATTCAATGAGAACAATATCCTAATTAACTGAGAAAAAAATTGGCAGAAATCTATGGCTACTTTTTTGGCAAATGAAATAAATGCTACAGATAGAGACGTACCGGTCCCAACAGAGGAAGTCCAAATTATGTTTCCTTTGAAGGATAAAAATATTAATTAATACTGCAGGGTATTTGAAGCCATTTTTTCTGGGACGTAGATGAATAAACAATCAATGAAAGTCGAACTCTGTGTGATATAACACGCCGCAGGCGGCAATGGAAAATAGTCGCGCTTATTTGTTGCGCGCGGAGATCACCAAAAGTCACCTTAATAACCGTATTTGTCAGCATTGTGGCGTGAAAACAAGCACGGTGACCCCCCCTTTTTATTACGTTTTTAATATCTCCTTGTCGTGTAACATCAACATACCAAGTTTCATCGGAAATCTATCGTGGGTTCTTTTACCAGGGAATCACCTTAAAACTAGGACATGGAATGATAAACGTCACGGACACCCATATCACTGTGACGCCTAAGGCTAACCATCAACGAAAAATGAATCACTGTTTTACCTCAACTGATTCAGCCGGTGGGGGTCGTTCAATTTTCACTCCACGAGGCATTTCTGTTCTATGGTCGTCGTCTACCTTACCTAGTGTTGTAAGGTTTGCAGGCTTCCGAACGCCATTTTGGTTTTTATGTCAGAGCCTGCGATATTTTTGGTAGATACGTGGTGTAGAAACAGTAGTTCGCGGAAAGCTCGATCTACATGTAACATGGCGGATGGTGGAGGAAGAGTCGTGCAAGAAGAGATTGGCAGAGATATGGTCGAAGGGCAACGAAAAATGTCTGAACCAGCACAACCTGCAAACAATCATCAAGCACAGAAAAGCGAAGCGTCAAAGAAATCATTGAAAAAGAAAGGTGGGTAGCTGAAATCAGCCCAAGTGTTTTCTATGATATTTTTGTGTGTTAATGTATAATATAAAAGAAACCTGTGAAGTTTTTCTTTGTTATGTAGCTATTGTTAGAGTTAGGGCCTACATATTATGTTGGCTTCTTTGTTTTCTTATACTGCGTGGCTGGTGAGTGTTTCGGGTTCTTACACTGAGTATGAGCCTTTTAGATATGCAATCTTAAATGTCTCCAATTTAAAAGACTACGCGGACGCGTTTTCTTTCGATGAAATTCACCGACCTGTTAGTGTAATTCAAGTATTAATATGTCCACAATATAACACGCCTTTTCTATGTTTTATACTCTGATAAAACATGGGTTTTTGACCAATCAGAGCGCGTGCAGGGTGCTATCTATATTTTAAAGCTTAATCATACATGTAAATACAATTCTCTCAAATGTGATTGGTGCATAAACTGCTGCATTGCAAAATGCGGAGAGTCAAAGAACTCATTGCAAAAGAAAGGTGGGCAGCTGAAATCAGCCAAGGTGTTTTTGCTATGTGTGTATAAAGTAATCTTAAAAGTGTTTAATTTCAAAGGTTTTGTCTGATTTGTCCTGAAATTGCACTGATGTTTAAGTGCAATTCAAGAATTTTTATGTTCACAAGTGTCCCTGTTGATAAGTTAATTTAAAGACATTTGTGCCAAAATTCCAAAATTCATGGCTACAAAATGAAAAAAAAGCAATGAAGATTTCCAGTCATGCAACTATTAAGCTTGCTGGATTATAGGGACAATGTGTACTAAAAGCATCTGCGGTCAAGTGTTGATTGATACCCTTTATCAACTGTCAATCAACACTCATTGGACATCTTGATCAACACTCAATGGACATCTTAATAAACACTCAATCAACAAACTTCTTGATCGACACCTGATAAGCACCCTGGTGGGGGTACCCCCTATAATGGCCTATATGGGAAGGCTCTGCCCGAAAGGGTACCTTTCTCAGGCCTCAGGTACAGTATGTAAAAGGGTAGGGATTTCACAAGTTGTGGTTTATGAAAGGGTAAGGAAATTGGTCATTTACATGTAGGTATTTAAAAGGGCCTTCAATTATAATATTTCGAATAGACTCCCCTTATGGCTGTATCAGTTTAATTATTAAGCACCACATGAAAATGAGAACAAGACTTCCTAAAAAAGGTACCATGGAGTTCCGATAGTAACGACCCCCCGAAAGTAGCAACCCCCCGAAATTAACGTCAATTTTTTGTGGCTGCTAGTAAATCCCGAAAGTAGCGATCCCCCGAAAGTAGCGATCCCCCGAAAGTAGCGACCCCCCCGAAAGTAGCGACCCCTCCCGAAAGTAGTGATCACCGCCAATAGTAAACAATGAGTTGACAGGCTTAACACGACTCCCGCTGTTTCGTGAGGTGACAAGTCTGTGACCTTTAGAGTTAAGCTCTAGCAAGGACATCTTTGAGAGATTTACCTTTCCTGTAGGAGATGAAAGGTGGTTCTCTGTATATTTCTCTCAGCAAATTGATTGATTCTCTGTTGTTACATTTGTATAAAGTAACAGGCCAAACGTTGGCCTCTTAGTAAATTGTGGCCTTCGATCTGCTCAAAGAAGGATTTTATTTTCTCAGTGGAGCCTATAGGTAGAATCTTTATGCCGTTGTGTTTGCTGGCTCTGTGGCAATTTAAGTTAAGTTAAGTTAACTGGCTCATTTATGTTGCAGCTATTAAATCGCTCGGATCAGTAGCCTTCTCTATTGTCGTGATCTTTTGTTTATTAGCCTGTGGTGACCTTATGGCTAATCTTTCATGATGTATATCACGAGCGTTTATCACGGGCGGTTATGCAAGTCTCAAATCCGAATTCTTTCAAGGCTATTATTGTAGTTTCTAAGAAGAGTGCACCTCCATTATTTTGTTGCATTGCTCGCATCCAACAGACGTTAGTTTTTTGTAACCGTCAGGTTACCGTGTTGGGATTCAACTCAAGGATGCTGTAATGATCTCGTTAGGCAAATGTATCAGGTTGTATTCTCAAACAAGACTCGAGTTTCGGTTCTTCAGCGAACCTCATCAGTTGTTTCTATGTTATGGGTCTCAGGAACGTTAGTCAGTGAAGACCGTTGACATTCCGTGAATAGTGAGCGTTTTGCTGTATTTATACCGGCGACATGTAAGGATCGAAAGTTCTGGTCTGTTATTGCTTGTTTATATTAACCAATAGGAATGTAGGGATTTTGATCCTAAAGCAGTTGTGTTTCTTATGAAGGTCGTTTATCTGCATTAAGGATGTAAAAATCTATTTTCTCGTGTCGAGAAAAGGTAACGGAATAGTGTTAATGTATCTGGAACTCTACGGTAGCGCTATTTGTAAACGATTTATGTTCCCCGAAAGTAACGACCCCCCGAAAATAACGACCCCCCTAAAGTTACGACCCCCAAAGGCTGCTAATTCCGAAAGTAACGAGGGTCGCTACTATCGGAACTCTACGGTATGTGAAGGGGGTACCTTTTTTCAATAAAAGGTACATAAAAGGGGTACATTTTCTGCCAAAATGATTTACAAAAGGGTAAGGGGTTGGACCTCGGGGCGGAGCCCCCCCCGTATCAAACTTTGTTAAGCATTCCCCTCCCCGGGATTGGCACTGCACAGACATTCACTCTATAGTTGGCACAGTACTGACTGACTTATATGTATCGACTGGTAATCAATGGTGTGTCTGAAAATTAGTTGACTCTTGACTGATTGTCGACCAACATGGCAAGCAAGTATCGATCAAGTGTCAACGGAGATGCCAATCAAGTGTCAACTGAGATGCCAATCAAGTGTCAATTGAGTGTTGATTGAGGATATCAATCGATACTCAACTGCAGATGCCATAATATGGTTACAACTTAAAGTGCACCTAACCCCAAAATAATTTTTTCGCTCAAATAAATCAATAATTGCAAATTAGTCTGTGACATCAAACCAGGAATAGACCCATGCCCCTTACTAGACCTAGTTTAAAAAGGCGGAGTGCGTTTCAAACAGTTGCAAAGATTTATTTAAGCGAAAAAAAATATTTTGGGGTTCGGTGCACTTTAAATCATGTGGTTATTCATCTTGTTTTTGTTGTAGTGGAAGTGTTGCTTAAAGCCGCTGGAGATGCCCCTATTATGGTGAAAAAGAAATGGGTAGTGGATGGATCAAAACAAGTGTCATATATTATAGAATTTATTAGGAAGTACATCAAATGCGAGCAACAAGACTCATTGGTGAGTTGACGAAGGATGGTCTTCTCATCATGTTCAAACCCGGGACCTTACAAATTGATCAAAATCAAATATCGAAAACCTAAGTGATCAATCAATATTACTTACAGTAGCCCTTATCAACTAAGTGAGAGATCTGTATGGGAGAATTTTAATTGAGGTCATGAGTATAGACTGAATGCAATGAGGTCTGTACTCAAAACTGAGGTCAAAATCTCCCATACAGACCGACTGAGCTCAGTTAATAAGATGTTTATTGTTTGGCACAAACAAGAGCAATAATTATTTGTTTAATGTAACTGGTTTGTAGTAACTGACATTTTGTTTGCAAATGGCTATGAGCCAAATGTAATTTTGCCAAAGTTTGTTCCTCTTCTTCACTTTTTTATCACCATTGTTAGATTAAAATAGCCAAATGATTTTGGATTTTAGTTTGCAACTTATTTCACTACAAAGCATTACCGGTCTGAATGCCGGTCTAGATGAGAAAATCTAGACCACTTTCAATATCAATTTCAGCCAATCAAATTCATGAATTTGTTAGTTACCAGTCCTTTTGATACAAAGCCATGTAAATGGAGGATATTTCATCCCCGTGCATGGATATGGATTTTATCTTCGAGTGTTCAGCTTGATATCTCACGAGTGAGCACAGGAAACGAGTGAGATATCGAGTTGAACACTGTCTAGAAGATACAATTCATACATGTATCCCCAAGTGGGCAAGTAATATTTTGTTTATTATATAAACACCAGTGAAAAAGGCACGATTTATTATGTAACCATAGTGACTGTGATCTCTTCACATGTGAAGATATAAAGTTTTTGTACGAAGCTCACTTGGTATTTCACTGGTGTTAATATAATGATATACACTTACGTAATGTATGGTCCCGAGGGAAACAGTTAGTTTTGTTGTCCCGAGAGTCCTGATGTTTCCCAAGACGAAGTCGAGGGAAAACAAAACTAACTAGTTTCCTGAGGGACCATACATTAAGTGTTTTGTTTTATATTTAGACTTTCATATAGCAAAAACAAAGAAACAAAGACAGCATGCAGGCAACAGCTGCGCAGTTGTATCCCAGTCGGGATATGTTTGAATTTGATCAGGGGCACGTGACCAAGAATCAGCCAATCACAGCGCTCATTTTGTTGAGTAAAAGTGTAGCTATATAACGATAATGGATATTATATGATAATAGTTATTATTCATCAACTGTTCAAAATAATCAGTAAACATTAATGATGATGAATGACTGCAATGATGCTGGCCAGAGACAAATATTGTTATTGATTGTGGTCAATTACGAGAGTGAAACTAGTATATTTACATCTCAGACTGGGAAAACCAATCCAGAATCAAATGAAAGTGATTGAAAACAGTCCTAGTTGAGAGGTGAAATTTCCCTTGATCTTGATAATAGGGCTGTAGCTTACAGTCCTTAACAACATCCACTTAAACAATCTCTTCTGTCACTTTTCTATTATTAATAGTCACTTCTGTACATCAGCCAGGAATTTTTCATCCCAACTACATGTATTTGCAAATCTATTTGTTTACTCTCATTGAAATCTATTAATTGTATGGTGTAGGTTGTAGAGAGGTTTCATTGCCCTCTTGGTGCTAATTCCTATACATCTTTCATTTCAGTTTGTTTACGTAGGTCAGTGCTTTGCACCAACTCCTGATCAGACATTACAGAACTTATATGATGTGAGTAGATCATATTATTTAAGAAATGGAAAACATTTAATTACCATGTTTCTATCAGGCTTTAGTATAAATAGAAAACTTAGGCAAACAAGTAACTGTCCAAGGAGAGCAAACATAGAGTTATTGTGCATGTAAGCCAGTCATGAGCTTGTTACTTGCAAAGGTGCTAGTGTGTAAATCAGTCCTAAGAATGTGCATGTTAAAACCTTTTGTGTGTAGAACTCTCTAAAGCCACAAGTCTAGTGGAATGTGTTGATTGTACAAGTGAAAATAATTTATCTTTTCAGTTGATGATTAGAATAAGTGAGTGACTTTACATTATTTCTTCAAAGTATCCTCTAAAAGAAGGAAAGCATGTTTTCTGTTTATATTTATCTCAAGTGTGGAAACACTTGAGAAATTAAAGTTAATTGGGAACATGTAAAAAAATTATATATGATGAAATTTTTATTTCTTTCATATGTTTGACTTGCAGTGCTTTGGAGCTGATGGAAAGTTAGTTCTTCATTACTGTAAGACGCAAGCATGGGGATAACAGAAAGTGTATAATTTATACCATAAAAATTCTAGTTGTTAAAGAATCATAACATTATAAATATAATTGTAGTAAATAATGTTTATCATTCTCTAGTTTTGAATTTCAACACTTGACCTCTTTTAGCCTAAACAAACAGCAAAGAAATGTCATTAATTTTCATAACTGTAGGGTTTTTTGTGAAGTAAAGTATACTGTAAATTTTTTTTAAATAATGTAGTTTTGTTTAGGTGATGGACCTTCAAGTGAAACTGCACCATATAACTTACTAGCCTTAAGTGCAGGCATATTTTGGGTGTGCGACTGCACATTTTCTTATTAAGGACATTGGCGCAAAAACTTTCTGAAAATTTTCTAAAAATGTTACCATTGACTGGTGGTGAGTTAGTGATGCCAGAAATGTAAAAGAAATGGGGGTCACCAACTTCGTTTTGGAGAGAACATGTGCGGAAGAAAACCGAAATCTGAGTAAATCGGGCTTGGTTGGAAGGCCACAGTGGCTGCAAGTCCCAAAATATTACAATTAGAGCTTTGAAGGGAAATGTTCTCTGCCAAATATGGTGTAAATGGATCTATTAAGCGAATTTAGTCAACTGGTGAGGCTCCTCAGAGAACAAGTTCGCATTTAGAGACCACAATTTCACACGCTTTGCAGCCGCATGATGGCAGGATTTGATGTCTCGCTGACAGAAATTGTGAATTTTTTTACCTTCCCACATTGATTTTTTGTTCATTTTTGGACAATGTGGAGATAATTGTAAATAAAATCTGTTTCTGAAAAGAAGAGTAGGGGTCACTGTGCATCCAAGATCGTTAATCCAAGTAAAGCTATAGCACTGGCCATCTGCCCTATCATTGTTTATTTTATTATTTAGCACACGTGCTTGATGCATGACATGGCATGTGAATTTGCGTGCGCAGTAAGGATGCGCAGAAACAATTAGCGCGAACGTCCTTAAGTTTGTAACTGTGGAGGTAGGGGCAAGGGAAAACTTGCTCCAATCTTCTACCAGTCAAGCATCCAATAACAATCTAAGATGGTGGCATAAAAAACCTGGTATGTCGAGCATTCTGGTACAAGAGAATGCCTGCTCTGCATCCAACTACCACCTCACAGCGAGACTTTGATTGTCAGTTGATGTGGTTAAGTCTTCCCTACAATACGTAATGAGGTGAATGTCAAACAATCTGTCAAAATAACAGAGTTCTGAATGTCAGTTGTCTTCTCTTTCACCCGGGAATTGGGCTGAGGGCAGGAGATGATGGACATTTCATGCTACAGAAATATCATTAGTGACAGTTTTTGTGTAAACTGAATAACATGTAAATATTTTAAATAGACCCTTCTCCAAAATGGCAGCCGAAAATTCAAATAAGCGAAAATTAACTAAAATCAAAAACGTATACCAGCACTAGAATGAACATCTTTACTTTAGTAACCCTGCCAATTTTCAGCATTTCAGGTGTAATATCAGCTGAGAAAATGTAAGTTGAAAATTGAGAAATTTATAGACGTTTGTATGACTGGGGGTATAATGCATACCCCGGGTATAATGCATACCCCCAGTCATACAAATGTCTGTACTTTTTTCAATTTTCAACTTACATTTTCTCAGCTGATAACTCACCTGAAATGCTGAAACTTTGCAGGGTTACTAAAGTAAAGGTGTTCTTTCTAGTGCTGGTATACGTTTTTAATATTGACCTATTTGAATTTTCGGCAGCCATTTTGGAGAAGGGTCTATCGGTGTTTTAATGATGTATCATCATTGTCTTTCAAAATAATGACATGAAAAAATAAGGAGACAGGGGGTTGTTAATTTGTAAACTGTACTGTCAAAAGGAGAATTCTCTGGTAACAGCATAGCATAGCATGATTGATTGGTAGTATCAAAATCATGCCTTTTTACAGTTCAGTGGAATGTACTGCTAAAATTTATGAAATGTTGACTTGCAGCACCATTTGACACACACTTTGTTCATACTACAGTTTTATGTTTGCTGCCATCAGTCATCTTAGCAGAACTCCCAGGAAAGAATAATAATAAAAGAAATCTTATTTATGTAATGCAGTTTGTTTGTTTGTTGCTCGTCATTGTAATGATGACCGACAGCAGCCAAAAATGCAATCATAAGTTAGGTTTTGAACTGCAGAGTTTGCACGATATTGTTAATTGCATTGCAGCTGGCTATTTACATCCCTTACTATCATGCCTTTGGGCAATAGAAAAAATAAACTCTGTAATGATATGGCCATCTGCCATGTCATTGTTCATTTTATTACTTAGCGCGCGCTCATGCATGACGTCTCATACTGCTGTTTTGGGAATGGCTGTCCTACAAAGGCGAAAAAGCATACGCGACAAGGTCGAAAGGTAGTATGGGTAAAGGGTTTAGGTTACTTGACTGAAGCCAGGAGCCCATCACCAGGATCCTGCAACTACCCCATATTCCTGTCACGGCGTTTTCACAGACCGATCTATTTTTAGTTTGAATTTATGTCGAATTCAGTTCCCCACAGGAACCTCAGTGACCAATTGCAATCATAAGCACGGACCAATGTTGACATGTCGACAATTTCACATGAAGCCGCATTGTTTTATCCTCACCGAAGCGTGCTCATGTAGACTGGAACTGGCCTGTTTCGCGGGAAAAATATCTAAAAATAGACTGGTCTGTAAAAATGCCCTTGCATTGGCTTATTATGGGAGTTGCAGGCTCCTAGTAATGGGCTCCTGCTGAAGCTCATGGTGTTTCAGCGTGACGGAAGAAAACAGCCCAGACATGTGTATTGATGCTGTCTCTCTCCTGAAATACTTAACCTCCATCAAGGAACACTAAACTGTGACTACCCATAATACCAATCGGTAATGTCGCGTACGCTTTTACATGTACGCTTTTATGCTTGAGTGTGGGACAACCTTTGTCGAAACAGCTGTATGAATTTGCATGCGCAGTAATGATGCTCGGAAACAATTAGGCCTGTTTTAGAAATCTTTGAGATATATGCTGGCTATCGTGAGTTGGCCAACTTCGCTCTTTTTTTTCTTTTCTGTGTATGAGTTTTGCGTAAGTTAGCGCACAGGCCTCCTAAGCTCAAAATACGTGGTGTATGCGAAAGCTTGTGTATATAGAGAATTCTATGGGGAAATCACCGATCGTAGAAAATTGCATAAATAACTATCTCATTTGAAATAAAGTTTTCCTACCTCAAATATGTCGCGAACTTGTCTCTTGAGCTGATTTTAAGCCATTCTGACGCCGTTTAGTGAAGTTATTTGAAATAGAGAGTTTTCCATTTGAGAATAGCTATCTCGTAAGATATTTGCAATAAAATGTTACCATAAAATTCCGCAGTAAACCCACAGGCCTGTGCTTGGTGACATATCAAAGAAGTTTCGAAACTAGGATTGCTCTATATTTGATGTATGCCAAGGGCTATCAAAACTATCAGGTTCTAGTAAAAACGTTTTACCTAAGGAAATTACAAACACTCATATATGAGTAAAGAGGGATAGGCTCCTACAGTTTTTGATACTAACAGGAGCCATAATATGTATCCACTGAGCTACGAGAACAAAATAACGGAGCTCAACTTCAGCCGTTACCATCTTATTAGCATTCCTTTCCTCTAAATTAAAGAAAATTTATTAGTTGAAAATAACCAATAGCTGGTCGTTCTCCCTTTCCGATCAATTGGCGCTTGAAGGGAAATATTACCGCAAAGCGTTAATTTCCATATTCTTATGTTTTTCTTTTCGAAGGTATTCGTTCTCACTAAACAAATCACCCCTACTGATGGCTATTTTGTTGTCCAATATCCCACTCATCCGAAGAACCCGTCTGCAGCAACAATGTATGTATTACTCTATTTATTTTTAGAAAACAGTCCTAATAAAATACTCGTGCATGCTAATTGGTTAAAGATCGTGTTTGTATGACACGATGGAGACTCAAAACTAGCGCGCGCTGTTGATGTAATAATGGCGTGAGCAAAGATAATTTACATTTTGATGATCAAAGTTAACAAGCTGTGTTTTTCGTCGCGGAGTTTTCTAAAAGAAATAGGAAACATGTTCTCCGTGTTTCTATCGAGTTATGCAAACACTCGTGAAACTGGGAGAACTCGAAAAAGCTGTGAAAATCTCGAGTCAGCTATCACGCATAGAAATCGAGAGCGAATAATCTAATTGTTTTTAGTATAATTTATAATGGTAATTGAACTGAGAGGAGTGCAATTTGGTCTGAAATCAGACGCATGATTTCAAAATTGAACGAGCGAGCAGTGCGAGTTCGATTTGAAATGACAAGTATGATTTCAGACCAAAATTGCACGACCCGAAGTTCAATTACCACTTAATTAGATCCATTTAGAAATCGCACAATTTAACAGCCTAAATACAAGAATTACAAGATTTTGGTATTGTCCTGATAATTAAATTCATCCATTTTCAACTTAATGAAGTTTTCGCAACAAAAGTTGCCAAATTTGCTAAACAATGACTTTTGTCTTTTATTTTCCTGTAATGTGATTGGTAAGTTTTAAAAAAAGCCTTGAAATCTGATTGGTTGTTTTGTTTTTCTGTGCCATTCTCATTAGCCGAGAAAAAAGATGCGATTTAGAGCAAAAGATAGTGCGATTTGGGAATAAATCGCACCGCTGAGAACCAAGCACATTGCAAGGATAACCAATGATTTCAAAATGGATGTAATAAATATAATAACCAAATCAATGCGCGCGCTCTGATTGGTCAATCAGCTGTGGGTTATTGTGCCGGCAAACCCATGGAAAAATCGCGCGTCTTCTGAATTATTATATGAAAGTAATGGACCACAAGTTTTCTATGGGTTATAGGCTGATAAACCACTTGGGATGTTAGTAGAACACTCGAAGAATTCGTAAACCACTCGCCTCGTGGTTTACAAATTCTTCTCGTGTTCTACCAACATCCCGCGTGGTTTATCAGCTTATAAACCATAGAAACTTGTGGTTTATTGCTTAAACATAAATCTATAAATCTACTAGTCGTTCAAATCTTTATTTAAAGCCTCGAAAATGACAAGAAGCGGCCTCTAGCGCTCACAGCTACGCTACTCACTATTTATCACAGAATAAATAGTGAGTAGCGTAGCCAATCAGAGAATGCCATTCGTGATAGAACGCTAGAAACACGGTACATACAGTTTTCCATTTGTAGTAAATATCGATAGTAATCCGCGCAGTCGCTTTGCAAATAAAATGTGATTACTATTTCCCATCATTCCACAAATCGAACAAGGTTTCAAAGTTAGTAGCGCAAAAAGTCTACACAAGGCTTTTCAGAGCAATTTTATTTCTCTTAAGACATATTAAAGCGACATTCTTCTGTCTTTTTATGTCATTCTAATAAAAGCTCTTTATTCAACTGGCTCAAATTTGAACCAGGGGTACTCATTATCAGAAGAACTTGGAGGATACTCTCCAATACACCAATGCAGCTCATTCGTAATAGGAGGACAGGTACATCGAAACGGTTGTGGAACCCAACGATCAAAGGTGGTTCCCACATATCCCCCCGACGCCCTGAAAGCCAAACAGATGTCTTGCCCTTGCCATCCGGGGCGATCAAAATTGTCATTTTTGGCTTTAAGTTTGAAAAATGTGTGCAGTTTGTTCTCGCCCGATCTCTGATGGCTCAAGTATTCGAATGTGAACTTCTTGTTGTTGTAGCTTGAACTACAGGGTAGGACCTTATAGCCATAGTCGCTGAATGATGCTCCACGAGTCTCCTCCGGTTCGATCAGGAAAAGACATTTGTTTTGGTCATTCCTTGGCCGCAGTGTGTTATCAGCTTTGAGTTTCCATTGTTGGTTTTGCGCCGTAGTTGAACAAGATCGTGCTTCAGGCTCTGCCTCTCCAGATGAAGTCTCGTAAGTCAGACACCTGTTTTGAAGGAATGTAATGGGAGGGTAAAACAAACGGTAACTTATGTGAAGAAGAAGAATAACATATCACTAGTGTAAGTTGTAATCTTCTTTCGCGATTATTATCTCTTCCATCATTTTATTTTTGGTAACATTTTTACATCATCAAATAGTTTTTAATATAATCAGTTGCCTTTCTAAAGCCAAAATCATCTCAAACAATTACCAGAAAAACACTGGAAAGAAAACAGTGGCCCAGTGCATGATTAAAATCAGGTAGGATACTCACCCGATACAGGGTATGACCCCATTCAAACCATGAAGTAATTGAAATAAAGCAAACAAGAATATTTTTAAAACTTCATAAAGCTCTGTACATCCTAACAAACCTGTCATAAGTCTCTCGACTTGAGCTGTTATGATGTGAATGCGACCAGCGAATTCTTCCAAATGCAGGTATACCTAGAAAAGAGATAACAACGATTTAGAGGCTAAGTTAAACAAACTGTCATGAAAAACAAACAAACAGTAGAGTGTTTTCACTCACGTGTGTTGATATACAAGACAATAGCAAAACATCGAACAAGTTTTGCATAATAATAGAGTCAAATTACCAAAGGACAATTTAGCTATTGTTCAAGCGAAAACACTCTATGCACCTTATTCCAAAATGGCCGCCAATTTAGTATTATTTTGTTTACTTGCAAATTAGCCCTTGTTGCCTCGTTTAAAGGAAAATATTCTTTTGAATTTCGAGTTTAAGAACGAGGCAACAAGGTGTTAATTTGCAAGTAAACAAAAGCATACTAAAATGGTGGCCATTTTGGAATAAAGTTTATTATGGAGTATTTTCAAGTTGGAACGGCAGCCATGTTCAAACTAATCCTCCGGGAATTGAACTCTATTCTTATGCAGACTTTTTTATTTGTTTAGGTTGAAAAACATGCTCATTGATCACGTGAGTGAAAACTCTATAAAAGTATGGGTGAAGTAGCGTATATGGGGCAGAGATCAACAGCGTGCTCATGAGAGTGAATATGCTGCATCACTGTAATTTTCTGTTTAAACTCCAGTGCAATTCCTCAATAATCGCCCTTTTATTTCTGGGATTTGTTACTCCGTTACTACTTTCAAAATAAGTAGGAACAAAGCCATCAAAATCGCGACAACACTTTTTTTAAAGAATGATAATTTTTCTGCTTTAATACTGGAGATTATATACAAAGGACAAGTAGCTGAACTGTTGGCAGAAGAACGTATAGAACGACTCCATCGCTGTTATAAAAGCTTCTGACCCTAAGGAGAGCCTGAAAAAAAACTAACTAGGCTTGAACTAGAGTTGAGCCTATGACCTCTGCGATGCTAATGCAGTGTTTCACTAATTGAGTTATCAAGCCAACTGGGAGCTGGTCAGTCCTTTTTTGAGTTTGTAATGAACCTGTAGATGATCGCAGAGGTCATGGGTTCGAATTCTGTTCAAGTCTGGATTTTTTCCAGGCTCTCCTTAGGTTACTGCTTATGAACGCCAAACTTTACTCAAGCCAGGACCAGATTGTCTCCTTTAGGGGTCACAAAAAGCTTGAGCCACGCCCAGATGGTCTCCTTTAGGGGTTGAATTCAAATTTCCTTGCTTTAATGTGATTGGATATGACCTTTCATGTCACGTTGCGTGACGGCTCAAGTTTCAGTAGACTCACAAATTCATGTTAGGCCATCCCCATAAAATGTTTCGTTTCCCATCGCCCGATCGACCGACCCATTTTTGTGGAAAAGTAAAAAAAGAAAAATCAGAATCACTTGTAAAGAAGCAAGTACTTTAGTTTACAAGCACACGATCTTGTCTTATTAACACCAATTGTCTTAAATTACCATGGATACTTCGTTTTTGTAGCTTTTTTAGACATTTGGTAGTCCTGTTTCTGTTACCTCATCTGATTACGACCGAAAGGACCACGTAACCAAGCTTTCGTACTTAGCAGCCTGGCCTTCGCTGGCACTCAGAACCCTTCATGTGTTTATTTTTATTTTTTTGCCCGACCGACCGACCCACCTTCACGAGAGGGAGGGCGATGGGAAACGAAACATTTTATTGGGATGGCCTTATTAAAATGTCTCATTTTCACTTTTACTGGTAACGTTTTTAAAGCATAAAGGCTAATTTTTGAAAAGGTTTCCTGGGTCTCATAAACCAAGTTGTAGCATTTGTTACGTTCTTTTCTTACTCAAGAAAAATATTTTTGGGCTCTGTTGTTGTTTCACAAAAGCCCTTTGAAACCTAACTAGCTGGAAAAATCGTAATTCTCTTTTAAAAAGCTACACCAACCCCTATTATACCGTTTTATTTCAAATTGTGTTGTCAGTATTCCCTTCAAGCTCTGACGCCAGCGCCCACTTTCACATTGAAACTCCTAGTTAAGTTATTAAGGAACGACTTAACTGTTTCAGATGCTCATATTACACTTAATGAAGAATCCTCTATCAGAATAAGTAAATATATAAATATTTTCTAAGTGCTCAAAGGAGGCATTTTTTAAAACCGACCTACCTTGATGATCTACCATTCTCGACATGGCCTTGGCAATGGCAGGGTCTTCACATGTCTTAGTCTGTTCCATCCGGGTGTTAATTTTTCTTACTTCTATGTTCTTCCGCGCCGTGTCGTCCTTGTACTTTTTCTTAACAAAATTCATTCGCACGGCATACCCATTGGCCTCTAAAAGGCGAACCCGAGATATAAATTCCATCAGGCTTTCCACGCTGCCTGTGGATTGCTGTCCGTGTTTCCAGGCATAAGCTTCATACAAACTTGTTTGGGTAAGCAAAGGTTTTCCGCAAACTTGCAAGCGCAGGCTGCCAAGAGCGTCCTCAAGATGGTCGTCTCTGGCGTCAATCTGACAACCAAAGAGAATAAGTGAATAAAAACCCAAGTTTCTCTAACATACAAATGCAATAATTGATTCCAAGATCATCAGGCTTAAATGCTTTTGGCAGAATTGCTAACAGAAAAGATATTTGTATAACAAGCACCATTGCTTCAAAGCGTGAACATTACGATTGACACAAAATGGGCGTGGCCTTTTCTTTATTGCTGCCGCAGCGAGTGAGCCTAAAGCGAACGAGCGAGGCAGCTCTTTAATCAGCAGAAGATTACATTATAGGGGTTTGCAATCACTTTTTCCTACTAAACGCAAGGGATTGTGGTTAGTGGAAGATTTAGGATGAGTAGTGGTATGCCGCAAGGAATTGTGGTTATGCGCGAATGGGAAGATTTAGGATGCGCAGCATATCAAAGTCACGTTTAACAAAAGGTCATGAAATTTATCTGCATCACGTCGAGTAACGTAAACTCCTTTAAAATTATGAAGTTTTTGAACATTTTGCCTTCGTTTGCACAGTAAAACATAGAAAATGGAAAGAGGTCACATAGAGTAGGGAAGTTTAACATATTGAGCGTCAAGGCAATCCTGTTTCAGGGCAATCAGAAAAATATTAGGGTCGGCTTTTCGTGTCGGAATAATGCCGATTCTGGTTTGTTCTGGGAGACTAAAAGCGCAATTTCTCGTCACGCACAGATGTTTTCCTAAAAAGCCAATTGTTTTCGAAATCTACGTTGAATTTGGCGCGTTTTGATACCAAATTTTTCGCCGTTCGAAAAATTTTTCTTTCGGCCTTATGGCAGGGAAGTTTGGGAAGTGCGGTTTAAAAGTTCTCTTTGTATCCTGCGCTTTCATTTGCCGTGTTACAGAAGCGCTGGACCATGAAAGCACGAATGAAGATTTCCGTGGTTGTAGCCGTGACAATAAACTAGTGTTCATTGAGGAAATCAACGAGTAAGGCCCAAGTATTTAAAACCGTAAAATTTTCGATTGATTTCATTCAAAGATCTCCAAAACCGGTCATTTAAGTAATTTTATTTTGTTTCTTTATTTATTCTGATTTATTTTGCTATCTGATCTACTCTTTATCAAAAAAAGAGCTGAAGGGGAAGACGAAATTTACGATTCTCTCTGTCAAGACTGTAAAGCTGGCCATGGAAAATGTTCATTCTTTGTTCTAAAGAGTCCTCATCGGGGACATACACCTTTTGAAGCCGCTCAAAAGGAAAATTGTCCTCATCGTAATCACTCCACTTATCTGTGTCGTGACCATGGCCTTTAAAGTCTTTTATTATACATCAGACTCACTATGAAAAATCAGATTGGTCGAGAGCATTCAATCAATTCACAATAGCTTCTGAACTTGACATGATAAATGCAATATCTGCTGAAGATATTGCATTTATCATGTCAAGTTCAAACATCTGCCTGGTTACTAAGCCCCTTGGAGTGTTCTCCTTTGAAACAAAATGGCTGAATTCTTCGCTTCTGTTTCTGAGGATGAATTATGTGAAAAATGTATAATAAAACAATTATTGAATTCGGGTTTCGCCTGACATCACGAATTATCAAAACCTCGTGTCTCATCCAATCAATTCTTCACTGTTCAGTTCATAGGGTTATTGCTAGCATACTTTATATTGTTTTCCCCTTCGGCAGCATTATTACCATTTATGTATACTAGTTTAATGTATAGTGTTAGTTTCGTTGATGTGTGTTTGTTAATTTGTAGATGCTGGATAAATGAATAATATAATCTTACGGGCTTGGTATTCCATACCGGCTATCTATCTATGCCGCATGCAAAGATCTAGATATATTTCACCATTTGAACTGAATCAAAGTATGCTAAACGTTGGTGAGATGGCCACGTAATGATCCCTTTTCTTACAGAGCACCCTAATAAAAGCTGGATATCTTTACTTTTGATGCCAGCCTAATGGCTACTGTCTGGATAAAATCACAAACTTGTCTAAAAGCCAAGGGTACCCTGAGAGACGCTCTTGTACCCGGGAGAGTCAAGCCGTCGCCACATCACCTAGGAGTTTGAAAGCCTGAATTATTGTTACTGGAGTTATGAAGCCAGAGAAAGTGCGAGACGGCCATTCTCAAAATTTTTCCTCCCGCTATAATCACCTAGCCAGAGGTGATTATAGCGGAATATGACGTCATTCTCGGCCAATGAGAGCGAAGATTTCTATAATCACCTGAGTAATTATGCTAATAGTAGATAGTTCTAGTTAGGTGTCTCCTTTCTCCACTGCTAGATGTACTTAACACAATAACAAAGTCATCATCATTATTGTTATTATCCTTATCATTATCATTGTCATATTGTCTCGTCATTTGTAACCACTAATCATAGGACAAGATACCCAAATCGGTTTTTGCTTGCCATCAGATTAAATTTCGGATTTGTTTCCCGGTGTATAACATAGAGATGGCTGCTGATAAAGGAGTGAAAGCGTATGAGAGTAATCGAAAATGTCAGGAAACGTTAATTCACCATGTATCGAGCCCTGAACAGGTAAAAGGTTAAGCTAGATGTTTATGTGAATGTTTGCAGGTTCAGCGGAGAAGAGAATGGTTTTAAGGAAGCCGGCCAAAGTGAGTTACAGATGTTTCTACTGACCATTGAGAGACACCAACGTGGGGCCCTAACACTTAACTTTAAAGTTTAGCGTAGTGCATTTAAAAATATCAAAACCTCCGGTATGGGATATTGCGGATCCCTAACACTGTTGTTTATATATTGTTTACTCGTCTACCACAACTCAATTTCTTAACGTTTTTTCAAAAACTCATTATAACTCAGTTCAGCATGGAAAAACAAACAAAATCAGTGTTTAATGGGTGTCTTTATATCTGATAAACAAACGGTTTTCTAGATCTTGGCCAAAAATAACCCAAAATCTAAAAAAGTGCGAGAATGGATAGATCACTGATAGATGTACGGTAAGGCTTTTGAAGCCGTTCAATAAATTCGCAAGTCGTTTCTCTCAAGTCTCAAAGCACTCGGCTACAACTCGTGTTTTAAACTCGATAAAACACTCCGGCTCATTTATTAAATATTACTTACTGAATGCTAGGCGATTTTTATACTTTGCGTTACTCCCAATAATCCAATAGGAGTTTTATATGCGAACTATAGGAAATATAGAGCCGGGGCTTGGATGTATATATGTTAGACGAAATAGGGGTTTTCCCCTGAATAGTCAGAATAAGAAACAAACTCACACTCTCGAACCAACTGTCTTCACTAGCAGCCATTTCTTCGCTATTTCTCTCTCCTGCAGGTAGTTCTTTGTAACGCTTTACCTCTGCTAAGTATTCTCTTTGATAACCATCAATAAGCTGTAATTTTTCCACGTCGTTGGCCACAATATTCAACACATCTGTGTATTCACCCCCAGCAAGAAGGCTTTTGAAACCGTCTATGGAAAAGATTGCATATTGACTACGTTGAGTATATAGAAGGTTTCACGGTCGCCGACGCCATCTTGGTTGTGGGGCAAACATTGAATGTATGGGAAAAACAGTCGTGATTTTGGTCTTCGATAACTTGGGGAAGGTTGACATTCTGCAATTTCTATGAATTACAAAACTGAAAATATTACTTAAAAGAGGTAATCAATCAAATTTGAGAATTGTACTCTTACAAAGAAAATCGCAAATTTAAATTTTATTTTTCATATATTTGTCTCTAAAATGGAGCCGCCGTTCGCGGGAAAATTGAGAAGCATTTGTATGAATAACTAAAAGAGCGAATTCTCGCTTCTCAGCGAACCGGTACCCTTCAAATTTAATCGGCTAACACTCTTAGCTAAGATCTTTAGTTTCCACAGAAATTTCAGAATATCAACCTTGCCCAAGCTATTGAGAATCAAAATCCGGCAGGATTTTTTCCATACATTCACTGTAAATTTTTGCCGCGTTTGCCCCACATCCAAGATGACGTCGGCGACCTTCGTTGAAACCTTCTAGAGTCATCAGTGAAATATTGCGTGCGCGCGCGCGTGTGTGTGTGTAGTGAGTTAAAGTGAGGTAGTAAGGTAGTAAGTGAGAATAGTGTGTGGTAAAATTGTATGTAAAACTGAAAATCAGCAAATATCATTAAAATACAAAAAAACCAATGAAATATCTTTCTGTGGTTACAGTATTAAAATCGACGGTCAAAAAAACGTTTAGCAGGAAAACAATTAATGCCTAGAGGGAAAATGACGAAACTTAATTATAACCAATTACCGACCCAAACGATGCTAGAATAAGACGCTTTAATATATCCTTCTACCAATATCCGACCTACCGAAAGGTAGACTCGATCCGTAAAGGAGACTGACTGCGACCGATAACAAAATTCAGGCATTGTATACCAAACATATAATGATGGATTTTTCATTTCCTCTAATTTTTCTCTACGAGAAGCTGATACGTTATAAATTATAAACATCAAACATTCTGAGTTCAATCTTACTCTCCACGTCAGTCGCTAAACCATCCAACCTTGTCTTTAACTTATTGATCTCTGCAACATTAACTTCACTTTCACTCTCTGTTCCTCCTGATCCCATAAAGCGGTCGATGTTGTCAAACCAGCCGACCACGTTATTGACCCTCCCCATAAAGTCGGCAAGATCGTTAAAAAGGGTGAAGGCTGCGATGATTCCGCCAATAAAACGCTTGTGTCCGACCTGGAAAAAAAAGAGAGAATGGATTAGAAGGAGGGAAAAAAAGAAAAAAGTTCTTAAGGAAAGGGGCAAGCAAGAGAAAGGAAGATAGAAAGAAAGAAAATAAGGAAGCGCCACTGAGCAGAAGAAGGCGAACAAGCGATTTTCGGTCTTTATGTCTTAGCTTAATCCCTTCACTCCCAAGACAGATTTTAATCTGAGAATAATTCGTATTCCGGCCCAAGTTGTAAGCCGAAAGGGATGTATTACGATATTTAACTGCTCGAATCTCATTTTTTTATTGACAAGGGAGCTCCAACCAATCGAGCTTTATCGCCATGAGACATATGTTTACGTCATTCCAGGATTGTTTTGTTGGATTGTTAAAATCATAAGCAATAACCCAGGAAACTGCCTGACCCAATCCCATTAATTGGTGTGCTTACTTCTACAACTGATTTTCCCGACTCCACTTCACTAATCCCGTATACCTATTTAAAGTGGTGAATAAGTAAAACGGAGATTTATTCAGGGGAGGCCGAAGTTAAAAAAGGTAGCCGCGTTCCGAGATTTGCCGTTTTTCAGAAAATGCTCTTCCTGTGAGAGTTCTATCTATATCCTGGCAGAGAAATTAGAGTGACGATTGTAAGGGAAAGTTCATTTAATATGACAAGGAGGGGATGAAGATATTGAGGGAGGGAGGGGCGAAAATTTTTAGACAGCTGAAAGAGGGGCTTTGAAAAAATTGTTGAACTAAGAGAAGGGCTCCGAAAATTTGTTTTCTTCAAAACCAACAGGATGGGGGGTGGGGAGGGGCTTCTAAAACATTGAACTGCTAGCGAGGAGGCCTGCTAAAATTTTAAGCTTCGAGTTCCAATATCTTCATCCCCCTCTCTTGTCATATTAAATGAACTTTCCCTAAGGGGTTAATTAATTGTTAGTTCCTTTTTAACGATAGCAATTGACTGCGTTACTAATACTTTTCCTTTAAGGGTGTTAATGTTAAAAACTGTTAAGCATTTCAGTGAATGTGCAAATTGTGTCCATTATTACAGAAAATAAATGTAAACCATATAGAAGTAATTGTTTGATAAAAGTGTAAATATAGGTGTTTTTGGAATGAAGTTAGTGTCTGTGATGGTGTTGATGAAGTGTCAAGAGAAAAGACCAATCTGTTACCTTTTCATGATGAATGGTCAAATTAGCGATTCCGGCTTCTTGCAACCTTTTTTTCAAATTGTCATGGCTTTTTTCATGGCGCCCATGGCCTGGATGCGATTCACAACCTAAAACAATTACAGCCAACAGCAACACGGGCAAACACAACGTCTTCATTGTCGAACCCCAATCTTCAACTGAACGCTGGCTATCACTCCGCAATCACGGATGTCAACTGCAAATCGTGTCACATTTGTTTTTCACTCTCCCAATTAATTTGTAATGTTTGACCTTAACACTAGTCTTTTGTCTGGTACCGGCTGTGTTTATTGTGTCTTCCACGCTTGCTTGCTTGGGGCTGGTGGGATATACTAATGTACCCGATATTTCCCCCATGAGGTACCAATATATCTTAAAATTGTAAAAAGTGTGATTCCGTAAATTACCTAAAATTAACTCGAAGCAAAATACATTATACCCGAACTGTGACAAAAAATACCTTATACCTGAGTTAAAACTGCTCGAGATACCGTTTACCCAAGCCCCTTAGCCTAGCCTTATCGGATTTCTTTTAACACTGCAGCTTCAAACTTAGCAAAAGTCAGTATTTGTCTCTTGGTTAGGATTCACCTGTTGTTGCCGTTTAGCCGAAGGGAAAAAAAAAGTGGAAAATTCAAAAGCGTTTGCTGACTTAGATTTTCGAATCCCCTCCTCCCTTCTCGTTACTCCCGTGTGTAATATGAGTAGTCATCAAAAAATGGTGAAAGTGTCCCGATTTATCTTCTCATGAGATCTCGTTGTGAAAGTCATATGAACAGAAACTTCACGTTTTAAGAGTGATTGTCAGTAAAAATCAAAGAAATCGTGGCCACGGTCAAAAAATCGATTTCGCTCATACTTTGTCAGTTTGAAGGCCTAGGTAAGTAACTGAAGGATATGAGGTTAGTTTTTTGAAATATTCCATATAACGGCAGAAAACCACGAAAAACGGTCACCCTACCGGAAGCTCGGATTTCACATAGCGGAAACTCGAAATTTTACACTTTTCAGCTTCTCGCTACACAGACGTTTACATAGCTGTGAATCTTTCTTAAGTATAATTGAATACATTGATTCTTCCTTAGTCAAACCATGGGAATTATTTTTATCTCTGCTTATTTGTGAGCGAACCGAGACCCGATTAAGAAGACACACTTTTCTCATTTACGCGAAGGTGTAAAATAATCCAAACTCAGCGACGAAAAAAGCTGATCGGTAGTTCTTCAAATCCTCTGATATTATAATTAAAGACAGTTCAGTCATTGATTTTTAGGTCTATTGTTTTAAATCTTTAGGATCTAGTAGCACTTTTGCATGAACGCCGATCAAAATTCGATAAAATTCCAATTGAGCGCCCTTGAAATCTACAACTCTACATAACAATGCACTATTGAATAAATTAACTCCTCGGCCAAAGTTTGTACATAATGAGGGTTTTACTTTCTTAGCGGTTTGAACCTTTTAAAAATATATATTGATGTTAAATATTGTCTACACAGGTAAAACAAACTATGAAACACCAAAATTACCACGAGCTGAAATTAAATCTCACAGGCTCGCTCCCTAATCTGTGTCACGCACGAGCGACTTCGCTACAATTAGTACAGTAACAAACAGATATTTACATCTGTTAATTTACATTGTCTTATTTTAAAATATGTTACTCAACGATGTGCCAGGTTCCCCAGTTAACTTGCTGAAGTAAAAATAAAAGAAAATATCATAATAGCAATTCAAACTGAAACGATAAGAATTGATTTTATTAAGAATGAGGAGCTTTATACCGTCGATAGCCAATCAGAAGTACCTGTTCTCACGAAAATTGCATCGTTCTTTAAATAAATAAATCCAATTATCTTTATCTGTGAAACATTGCATCTAAAACCAGAGTTTACTGTCGGGGAACTTCATAGAACAGCGATGTCTTGCTCGTTCTTGAACATTGTTGGTGGGATTTGCGGCGCAGACGAACGCACAAGTTCTT
This sequence comes from Pocillopora damicornis, assembly GCF_964200805.1. Lineage (NCBI taxonomy): Eukaryota > Metazoa > Cnidaria > Anthozoa > Scleractinia > Pocilloporidae > Pocillopora > Pocillopora damicornis. Next base: position 6,574,069 of record NC_142675.1, read on the forward strand.
CAACTTCTGTCACGCCTCTCACGCGGTGTAACAGGGATATCAAAATTCACAAAAAGTCGTTGAAATTTTCCGGAATTGAAATGGAGGTAGAATTAATTTTGGCGAGATGTGGATGTTTTCAAAAGCCGGCGAATTTATCGGATATGACTATCTGTCCGGTTCATCGTGCCAAGTTAGGTTTAGGTTGGCGAAGGACGGGTAATCTTTGCACCATCCCGGAAGTTGTTTCTGGTCACTGCAAGGAGCTGAGGAAGGCACCCGCACTGGAAAAAGGAATAAATTTATTCCAATCCATGAAGATATTTGAGCTTTCAAAACAGCTCGTCCCTGTGGGCTCAGGTAAGCAACCAACTACTTGATGTTCTACCAAACAGAAACTGTCTCCAATGAATTATTTATTATGGCCATATTGGAGTGATGCAACGACCGTAATTGTGCTATTAAACGTAAACATATAAATGTTGATGTGACGTTTCCACTAGTATACTGTGCAAACTGTGCACTTTGTGGGTGGTTGGGGAGAGAGAGTAGGATGGTTGTTAAATCCTTTCCCCCACCCCCTTCCCTCCTTTTTAAATGTCGTAAAAATGACAGTGCACATTATTTATTCTTCAGTGCCCTCTTTGGAAAATTCTTAGTATTTTTCATCGAATATTGTCAAAATTAAACTTTATTTCCTCTATCAATGACAGACTGTAGTGTTGTTTGACAAGCGCAATCAATAAAACATGCAAGTCGTAAAACTCATAGTGTTTTTAATAGTCGCATTGGACAACAGAATGAAGAGGATACAAAACTCATTGGAGACAGTTCCTGCTTGGTAGTACATTTTTTAGTTGTTATTTACCTGAGCCCATAGGGACGAGCTATTTTGAAAGGTCAAATATCTTCATGGATTGGAAAAAATATATTCCTATTCCAGTGCGGTCACTTTTCACAGCTCCTGCTGAGTGACCCGAAACAACTTCCTGTATGGTGCAAAAATCAATACTTTTGAACATGATGTATTACTCAGTAAGTGACACAGGCATAATCGGAAAAAAAACCGAGTGCTTCATGGGACAAACATCCTGCATACTGCTAGGATTGGAATGTCATGTGTGGCATACGCGCAATGGAATAAATGTGACATTTTTAAGCCTGGTGAATAAATGAGAATGATGTATTATTCAGTAAGTGACACAGGCCTACTCGGAAAAAAAGAAATCCGAGTGCTTGAAGATTTTAGATATATGAAAATTCACATATTTGCACTGCGGTGGAAAGATGAAATTAGAAGATCCTCGCAGCTAAGAACACTACTGAAACTAGTAGTTGTAAGTAGGACCTGAAAAAAAAAAAAAAAAATTTCAGGCCAGTACGGGATTTGAACCCATGACCTCTGCAATACCGGTGCAGCGCTCTACCAATTGAGCTAGCAAGCCAACTGGGAACTATTCAATGAATTGGGTAGAAATAAACATCCGAGTGAATGAAGATTTTAGATATATGAAAATTCACATATTTGCACTGCGGTGGAAAGATGAAATTAGAAGATCCTCGCAGCTAAGAACACTACTGAAACTAGTAGTTGTAAGTAGGACCTGAAAAAAATTTCAGGCCCGTACGGGATTTGAACCCATGACCTCTGCGATACCGGTGCAGCGCTCTACCAATTGAGCTAACAAGCCAACTGGGAGCTGGTTAATGAATTGGGTACAAATCCGAGTGCTCTCGGCCATCAGGAGTCGAAACTATCGACATCGTGTCAGGTTATGCCTAAGTGACACGATGAGACGGTACGGGTAGTCATCTCCAATAAACTCGTTGGCTTTTAAAAACACGCAATCTTGCTAAAATCAATTCTGGTTCAAGTCCGGAGAGTTTTTTAGGACTTCGTGCGATGTTTTATATCCTTGTTGCATAGCGTGAGCAGTGTGACGAAAGCTGAGTAAGGGTAGAAATTAGCCATTGGAAGTTACTTAGCAAGTGCGTTCGTCTGCGCCGCAAATCCCACCGACAATATTCAAGAACGAGCAAGACGTCGTTGTTATGTATGTCTATTAACTTCGCCAACAACATACTCTGGTTATATGGTTAAGTAGATTTGTTTATTTAGAGAACGATGCAATATTTGCTTTTCGTGGAAACAGTTACTTCCGATTGGTTTTCGACGGCACAAAACTTCTCATACTAAATAAAATCAATTATTATTGAGCTAGAATTACTATTAAGGTTTTCTTTTTTTTTTCAGCAAGTTAACTGGGAAACCTGGCACATCTTTGAGTAAGATATTTTAAAAATACGACTTATTAAAAATCAACGGATGTAAATATCTGTTTGTTACTGTACTAATTGTAGCTAAGTCGCTCGTGCGTGACGCAGATTAGGGAGCGAGCCTGTGAGATTTAATTTCAGCTCGTGGTAATTTTGGTGTTTCATAGTTTGTTTTACCTGTGTAGACAATATTTAACATTAATATATATTTTTAAAGCGCTTCAAACCGCTAAAAAAGCAAAACCCTTATGTTTTATGTACAAACTTTGGCCGAGGAGTTAATTTATTCAATAGTGCTTTGTTATGTAGAGTTGTAGATTTCAAAGGCGCTCAATTGGAATTTTATCGAATTTTGATCGGCGTTCATGCAAAAGTGCTACTAGATCCTAAACATTTAAAACCGTATACCTAAAAATCAATGACTAAACTGTCTTTGGTTATAATATCAGAGGATTTGAAGAACTAGCGGTCAGCTTTTTTCGTCGCTGAGTTTGGATTATTTTACACCTTCGCGTAAAAGTGTGTCTTCTTAATCGGGTCTCAGTTCGCTCACAAATGAGTAGAGATAAAAATAATTCCCATGGTTTGACTAAGGAAGAATCAATGAATTCAATTATACTTAAGAAAGATTTACAGCTATATAAACGTCTGTGTAGCGAGAAGCTGAAAAGTGTAAAATTTCGAGTTTCCGCTGGGTGAAATCCGAGCTTCCGGTAGGGTGACCGTTTTTCGTGGTTTTCTGCCGTTATATGGAATATTTCAAAACACTAACCTCATATCCTTCAGTTACTTACCTAGGCCTTCAAACTGACAAAGTATGAGCGAAATCGATTTTTTTACCGTGGCCACGTTTTTTGAATTTTCCTTGATTTTTACTGACATTTACTCTTAAGAGTGTCTCTGTAAGAGCGGTCCGGTCGATTTTGCTTGAGACACGGATTTCGCTCGTTTCTCGTGTGTTGTAAGACATTCATGTACCTATACTAAAACCACAATCAGTTTGATCGGATCTCTTTATTTTTCAGAGTTTTACGGAAATTAAATTTCACTCGAGCGCAGGCTAGTTGTGACACTTTTCAAGACTTTAATTTTATACAACTTTAGAGGACAATTTACAAAAAACTACGGAACTCAGCAAAAAACAAATACCACAGCCATGTATATTAACTCTATCTTATCTATCGAGGCGACTTTCGTAAACATCACGTATCAATCAAGGAAACAGGAAGACTTGAATGACACCTTATCGGTTCGCCTAAATCAAACACGCCAAAACCGATCAAATTCAAGGTACATTTTTGAAAAAGTGAGGAGGCGTTCTTAACTGATCCAACTAACATAGCTAGGAAGTAGGTGCCATAGAAAAGATAACTACAGAAAAAAACTTTGCGGCCCGACCTTTACGAGAACTTTATAACTCCGTGAACTTACCTAATTTTCGGCAATCTCCAAGTTTGGCCGCCATTTTGAGGGACTTGTCAACATGAAGCGTAACCGATAAAAATAGGGCAGGTTAATCTAAAACCGTCAGAAATACATACGAAAGCAATTCAAATGAACTTTACTTTCAATTCAAGCGGCAAAATTTGAAATTGTTCGTTAAACTTACAATCCTCATGCGACCATTTCTTTCAACAATTCAAACACTACAACTAGTGTTCGAATTCCCCTCGTCGATTCCACCGCAAGAAATAACCTGTACCACCCAAGCTTCGACTCGAATGTGAATTACGAATCAAATAACATAACTGCTTCATCTTCGCGGCAATATCAAGCTGGTATTTTGATTTTCCGATCGACAAGAACGGTGATCAGGAATAAATCGGTTTGTTTACCTCGTAAACATTATTGAGATTATAAACATTATTCAGAATGTATGCAAAGTGATAGAGATTTGATTCATTCCGCTGACACGTTCTTTAAAGTTATGGCGCGTGCAGGTTTTTTCTATCAAAAGTCGCGCGTGCAACACACCGGAATTGAAAATTCGTCGTAAAATCGCACGAACCTTAGAATGAGTTTAGGCAACTTTGACTTCTGGCGAGATTAAGAGGATGGTTCAAAGGACCCCTTGAGATTTTTTTCAGGACTATAACTGAGAATTGTTAATAACTATGATAATCGTCATCATTAGCGGACGGTGCTTTTTGCTCATTGTTGTCATCATTATCGTTATCACGCCGGAAGAAGTATAAAGCCGGCATGTCGCCTTACCTAGTTACACAGAAAATTGTTCTCTCTTTTGGTCCCCTTGGATCCTGGAAACTGTTACTATTAAGACGATCAACGAGAAAGCCTTTATAATTATTGAAACTTTTGATTAACAGAATGTAGGAAAAAATCGGTGGGGAGAGTTTTTCACGTATCTTATAATCTGAACGATAGTTTTAAATAAAACAAATAACAATTCATTCAATTTACCTTAGTTGTCTCGTGTTTAAAAGTGGCGTTTCTGGGGACCGTAGATTCTTCTCTGATTCTTCTTGTCTCAGCCAAGACTCACTATCATCAACTTTTTTCTTGTGCTTCTTACGGCATGGGACACAGTGAGCTGAGGTAAGCGATTGCAACTTTCTCAGTTAAAGTAAAGCCTAGTAGCATCCATCAGGAATTAAAAACCGACATGCACTGTTTACTTTTATTATTCTTAATGTAATAAGGGGTGTTTTAGTCTGCAAATTTAATCATATCGGTTAATGAGAATCATACAAACTGAGGAAAACTGACCGCCGCATGAGTAAGTAGATTGCGTTGTCAGGTGATTTGATCTTCTACAAAAACATTATTGATTATCAACCGAGCAACTTTGTACATATTTCCATCTGTGATGAAAAGCACTTACACATAGATCTACTTTTTTTCAACGTGATGTGTACTTAAGTACCCTTCATCTAATAAAGAATTTCTTCTCTTTTCGAGCAGATATGTCACGTGATAAAAATAGAAAACAGAAAATGTTACTGAAGACCACCTGATTCAACTGGAATAATAACTCCAAACAGCTTTTGAACGTCCTGAGACATATGTAAGGTAATTACATCTCTGCCTTGGATACGCTTCCTGACACCATCATGATCAGGGTACTGACGTGTTACCTTTGCACTTCTCCAAAACTTCCCCAGAGTGTAGCGATGCCTATAACAAATCCACGTTTTTTTGTTTATCTTCCTGAGCGAGGTGAAATAGGCCAATCCTTGCCAAGATTAGCTCATTTTCACTTAAAAACCTCTTTAGACAGGTGGCAGCTTATCAAATGATGTTTTACTTCGTCATTGTATTCAGACAGTCGTACCAAACCACTTAAGCCACACGATGAACCAAAGATTTTTCCATCTTTGCTATTCAAAAAGCAGTCCTGAGGCATAATGAACGTCTCGCTTGTGAACGACTTCTTCCTGTACTTGTAATTGTTTCCAACGCGATACAAGTTCGGGACATCTAAAGGAACTCATTATAACTTTGTATATTCGATACGATTTCAATTTCCGCGTCAAAGGAGAAGCCTACTGTAATTCGTGAGTGGTCAGTGGTTACGCTAGTGAGGTAAAGAATAGGTTTGTGACTTTCTCATTCAATTGAAAGACTCGCGTCACTCTTATAAAATGGTTGAACGGAATACAGACTTCGAGTAGTCTCTTATTTTTCCTAAAGATAGTGAGGTTACGCGTATCCTGTG
>NC_142675.1:6582500-6585000 GCF_964200805.1 Pocillopora damicornis
TAAAACAAGTTGGCATCATCTGCAAACAGATGGAAATCAAATAACTTGGAACTCTTATGAAAATCATTAATATATAACAAAAATAATATTGGGCCGAGAACAGATCCTTGAGGAATTCCACATGATACACTAAGTAACTCAGATTGCACACCATTAACAGTGACAACCTGATTTCGATTGCTTAGATATGATATAAACCAATCCAGTGCCAAACCTCGAACACCGTAGTGCTGCAATTTTCTAATTAAAATATTGTGATTTATGGTATCAAAAGCTTTACTAAAATCCAGGAAAATTCCACAAGAATAGTTACGGTCGTCGATTGCTTTCTGTTTTGGTTGCTTTTTGGCTGGTCTTGCCATTTAGAGAAAGGAAGAATTTTAAACGGTTTCGCTAAAAAATTCACGCAAAAATATGTTCTTTTAATCTAAAAAAAGGAAGACTGTATACCTCGTGTCCGACCGACTTTGATCACGTACACACGAGGCATAAAACTAATTATTCATCCTGTTTTTCCCTACAGGCTGTCAAAATCAAATATTTGTTTTTACTCGGAAATGCCCTACTGAAGAAAGAAAATTGTCTTTGAGTAAACAAGTAGTCACGAGCAACCCTTACGATAAATTAAAGGACTGAACGACACATACATCAAGGAAGTCAAGGTAAAGTTTCTTTAGCTTATTATTTGAAAACTTCAATTACATGATTCACATTTCTGAATGACTAAACGCCAAAGATCGACTAAAGCTTCCTCCATCAATATTTATATAGCAGCAGTCATAAAGCTAAACCCGGCGTGCAAGCGAAATAAGGCAAAAAAATTGACAACCACATAGTTAACTTTGAAGTAAACGTTAAAATTTGTTAAGAACTAAGACACGCCACATCTCTTTCACTTTCCTAAACTCAAAAATTGATTCGTTCTTTTGATTAGCTTGCATCATCAGGCAGATACACGTTTTCATGACCACGTTTGATACTAAAATAGTTTCTACAGAGTTCTTAGATGTCATACATCACACAAATGAAAAAATTGCGATCCGCAAACTCTTTGATAGTGATCCATAGTTTCAAGAGCTGTTCATACATTGTATCATTATTCCTTTACCAGTTTTACAGGTGAACTCATTAAATTTGTGACCAATCGAAAAGCAGAGGTAAAGTCTTTTTCTTTGAATTATTTTGCAAAATTATACTGAACATAGAAAGTTTTTAAGTTTTTGGCAAGAACGAAATCTACAGCAAGAACCATGTGTTTCACATTGTTTTGTTGCGAGGAGAATATATGGAAAATGAAGTCATGCGTTATATCAATAAGCTGTCTTGAAGCGTTTTCCAAGAATTCAATTATATTTCTTAATCAAACACTGAAGACAATAGTCTTTGCAGAGAATTAAAGATAAATTGAGTAAAGTCACGTAGGCGTCCATGAGCAAAATTACGTCTTTTGGTTTAGGGGCTTACTGTATTTCGCGAAACGAAACGAAATGAATAATAATGTACTGAAATGGACCTATCCAGTGTCACAACAGTACGATTCCTGCGAAGTCCAGAATATGCAAATTTAAAAATCATGTATGTTGCGAAACAAGCTCTTTGAAGACTGTGACTATATGTAAAGTATCTCTTCCGATTATTTAACGCTTTTCGTATACACAACTCGATGCACAGACGATTTTAACCTAAACAAGGAATAAAACAGCGGAAGTGCAGAATATGCACAGTCAAAAATCTGTATTTTGCGAAAAGAGCTCCTCGAAGACTGTAACAATGTGCAACTAATTTCTTCCCATTCTTTGACTTTTTTCGTATATGCAACTCGATGCAGTAATAATTTTTAAACCTAAAGAAGAAATAAAACAGCGGAAGTGCAGAATATGCAAATTCAAAAATCTGTTTTTTACGAAACGAGCTCTTCGAAAATTGTAACGAGATGCAATTAATCTCTTGCATATTCTGGACTTCCGCTGTTTTATTCCTTGTTTAGATTATCACTGGATATGTCCATTTCAGTACATGATTATTCATTTCGTTTCGTTTCGTTTCGCGAAATACCGTAAGCAAAAGAGGTTCCTAAAGCTGTTTTAGGTGTAAAACTCGCGGTAAGCTACAAACGGTATATCCGTAGGATTGCCTCTGAAAATCAGAATTTATCGCGGAAGATCAGGTCTAAAATTGATTTAAAAAATTGTATGCATTTTTAAAATGGGCATCTTTCTTTCTTCATCTTTTTATGGTTTTTTTAAGACACTGAACTCAAAAAAAGGCGAATACAGATCACTCATTGAGGAACCTTATTTTGACTACTGCTCGCCCCTGTGGGATACGTGTGGTAAGCAACTGAAAGATAAATTACAAAAAATTCAAAACCGAGCGGGAAGGGTTATTACGGGCTCTTCATATGATGTTAGGTCTACAGATGTGTTGAATAACTTAAAATGGAAAACCCTTGAAACCAGGCGCTTCCATACAAAGGCTACCCTTATGTATAAAATCTTCA
>NC_142675.1:6590000-6610000 GCF_964200805.1 Pocillopora damicornis
TAGTCAGACAGAAATGTGAATTAGTAGTTGAAGATCTCTGGTGGCAATTTTCAAATAACAAAAGTAAAGAAACTTTACCTTGACGTCCTTGACGTGTGTCCCCTTCAGTCCTTCAGTTTATCGTAGGGTTGATCGTGACTAGTTGTTTACACTGAGAAAAGACAATTTTCTTTCTTCAGTAGGGCTTTTCCGAGTAAAAACAAATATTTAGTTTTGACAGCCAGTAGGGAAAAACATGCTAAATTAATTAGTTTGATGCCTTATATACACGTGACCAAAGTCGGTCGGAAGCGAGGTAGATATTGTTTCTTTTTTTATAAGTTTATATTATGTTTTGTAAGAATATCGGGGCTGAAAGTTGGGACATTTTTTAAGTGTTTTTAGAATAAACGAGAGGCTGAGATTTTGAAGAGAACATATTTTTTGTGTGTTTTTAACTGAACCGTATAAAATTTTTCTTTTCTCTAAGCGACAAAACAAGCCAAAAAAAAAAAAACGGCACTAGCCGTATGTTCAAATAACATTTCTGGAAGACAACAATATCTGAGTCATCAGGTCTTAGAGTAATTGCCAGTAAAAATCAAAGAAATCTTAACCAGGGTGGAAAAATCGATTTTGCCCATACTTGGCCAGTTTGAAGGCCTGGGTAAGGAACTGAAGGAAATCGAGTTAGTTTTCTAGGAAATCTAATACAACGGCAGAAATTAACGTAAAACGGTCTTTGTACTGAAAGGTCAAATTACACTTTGCGATATTCCAAAATTTACAAATTTCAACTTATTGCTGCACAGACGTTTGCATGGCTATGAAACGTTCTCAACATTAAAGGCATACATGAAAATTCACATATTTGCACTGCGGTGGAGAGATGAAATTAGAAGATCCTCGCAGCTAAGAGCACTACTGAAACTAGTAGTTGTAAGTAGGACCTGAAAAAAATCAGGTCCTACTTACAACTACTAGTTTCAGTAGTGCTCTTAGCTGCGAGGATCTTCTAATTTCATTAAAGGCATACATTGATTGTTCCTTAATCAAGATATAGTGATTTTTCACGTTTCTTGAGTTTTCTAAGCGAACGGAGCCCGGAGGCACACTTTTCTGGTAAAGGAAAACTTTAAAGTTATGCAAATTTAGTGAGGAAAAATAGCTGATCGTTAGGGCTTCAAATCCTCTGATATTATAGCTAAAGACAGTTCGGTCAATGAATTTTAGGTTTTCAGTTTCATTTTGTGTGATCTACCAGCCGTTTTGCATGAACGCTGATCAAAATTTGAGAAAATTGCAATTTCGCCCTTTTGAAATTTTTGATGAACCGCAACACTCCCAAATAGGTAAAAATCTTTTGTTCGCTTGAGATAGCATATTAAAAGCATATTAAGGTCTGTAACGCGTTTAAACGAGTATTAAACTTAGATATTTCCTGTTATGACGAAAAGACATAAGTAGAACCAAACTTAATCACACTCTCCCTGCTTTGAATCACCCATGATATACTTGGCCGACGCTAAAAACCTAACACGTGTAAATCCATTGGCTCAAATAATGTCAATTCCCATCTAAAAAAATCTCTTTTGAAGTAGGAGATTTTGTTTTAATTATAGAGAACTGATCAGTTGACCTGAATGTAACACCGTTATTGAGAGTGTTATGTAAAGGAGTAATAAACGTGAAAAAGAAAGATTAATCTTGATTACTGAGGATAGAAGGCAGAATCTACACCACGCCGGAGGAATTTGAAAATACAGCTTTCTTTCTCCGGTTAGGCCTACCGTCCAAGCTAATCGTCACGAAGACGGCGCTTTTCGAAAATGCTCTTCAAGCCGGAGGACGAATATATTTGAAAACACAGACTTTTCATTTTCACTGTTATTTTTACTGTTATTTTGTATATTTTATTTTAGTATAGTTTTATGTATTAGCATTTTAGAGTTGGCGCGTCATGTTTGAACCTGATGTAACATGATAAAACAGTTCTTTTCTACGTGTTACTTGACATTTTTTCCTTTTTATGCAATGAGACTACGGTAAATTTATACTAAAACAATTATAGACTACTCGCCCTCGTTTTCTACGAGCGATAGTCAACTCGGCTACACCTCGTTGACGATAATATAGCCAATCAAATTCACGGATTCACAATAGACTACGGTAAATTTATACTAATTAGATTTAGATTTAGATTTAGATTTTCAAAATGGAGCTTTTCAAAAAGAATGGCGTGACGATAATCAGGGGTTTTCCTCAAACACAAATCCAGGAGACTTAGAAAAACAAACTTCCGGCGTGATTTCGAGTCAAGATTAACTTACAATAATGTCAATAGTATAGCTTTTATTTTTTGTTACTTTTCCTAGCAGTGTAATTGAGAATTATTCCATAGAGAATTCTCTCTCAATGTCGGAGGCACAGTGGCCTCATGGTTGGTGCGCTGGTCTCCGGATTGAGTAGTCCTGATTCCAGTCTTGTGGCCCGTTTCTCAAAGCTCCCGGTAATTATCGGGCTTGTTTTAAAGCTGTTTTCTTTTCCATTCCAGATGAGAGTTTCAAAAGTTTTGAGAATTATACAGTAAAGCTATTAGCTAAAGAAACAAAATGGAATTCATTAGAGGTCAGAACACATTCTACTTTTCTTGAGACTTTGATTTCAAAATGTGATTTCGGGCCCGTTACGTTATCGGGTCTTTGGAGAAACGGGCCCCTGACCGGGGACATTATGTCGTGTTCTCTCCTACCAGGAGCATGCATGGGTACCAGAAAACTTAATGCAGGGGGTAACTGATGGACTGGCATCCCATCCAAGGGGGAAGTAGACATAGTCATGCGCTCGCATACAGACTTTAACTGGCCTACCTAGCTATATTTCTCAATCAGCGGAATTTAGTTTCGTAACCAAATATAGAAAACACTCCCTGTTGTATACTTCAAACATCATGATAATTTCTTCAGTGCCTGATGGGTAACACAAAACGCAACTGTTTTAATTAAGCTTTAATTCAGTAAAGATCTCTTTTAGAAATGTGTTATGTCAAATTAATAATTGGACGGCAGTGTGATATAGTATAAAGAATGACTTCCTGTTTCTTTCTTGTTGTGAAAGCGACATATATGAACTCTTTGTTGTAGAAATTGTTGTGCGGTTTTCTGCTTCTATGAGGTATCGTCAATACGAATTGTAAAGTCTTCCTGATTTGACTTAAAGAGTTGGAAATGTGGAAAGAGAAAAAAACTGATGAGCGCGTACACAGCTGCAAATTTCAATTTTGTTTGTTTTTAACAGTCACTGGAGGCGATTCTGGCCAGATTCATTACTATCGGCATATATTTAAGTTGAAGAATCATATCTAAGTAATGTGTGTTTAACACAGCATATATAGGCCTATTGGATAGATCTTTGCTACCTATGTCATTAACTCAAGTAGAATTAGCCTTAAAACAGGCAACTTCTAAGTCGCACTCACCTGTATCCATGTACCAATTCGAGCCTATTTGAATAGCATATGAGAAATAATTAAAACTTCCCATGCACAGATTTTTTTTGTTTTTTAGTCTAATAGAAAGACTCAGAAAAGGAAGTGATCTGCCGAAAAAAAAGTGGGTGTCACCGAGCATCCAACAAAAATATTCGCAGATCAAGTTACCGCAAAGGTCATCAGCTCTATATTTTGTCGAGTTTCGACTCGGTGCGCGCGCTTGAAATACATGAAGTGGCACTCGCCACGTCATGTATAGCGTGCGCACAAGAGATGCGCAGTAGCAATGGGCACGAACGTCCTTAAGGTGGCCGAACACAGTTTTAGCGCGCGCTTTTGCTGATGCAAATTAGCACGTGCACAAGGATTTCAAAAAACAAACATGCTGTCAACAGAGCGATCATTTTATTTGCTCAACACCCGCATTATCTGTGTTATTTTTCTCTATAATTGCATGCAGTGTATTGATGGCTTTAGTATTTTATTACAACGATATGTTACAAAAGGTAACGATGCAAAGTACCCAGCATTTTTAGCTTTTGTTTGTTACCGAAAGAACACAGTTAAATGCAACGCATGCGCAGTTGCTCGAAAAATTGAGACCGATTACTTTAGCAGAAACGCGCCGTTTTCTAGCGATCCAGTCGTTAGAATTTCAAGAAATTTGGCAAAAAACTAGATCAGAGACCACGTCAATGATCTATCACAAAAAATCTGAATTTTGACAAGGGAATTTTTGATAATACAGGAAACGATTAACGGCGAATTACGGAAATCGGCTATGCCAAAATTTTATTAGAACAGTGTTGATAAAAGGGATTTAATGTCACCTCGTAGAGTGCAAAAGATGAAAACAATCTAACGACTGGACTTTTTTTGAATAAACAAAAACCATTATTTAAGCCTTGTTTTAACCAGCCCCGTTGCCATGGCAACAGCATGCACCCTTGTCAAAATGCGAAAATAAATACTTCTGTAATTAATCTAGACTTTTGCAAGAAATGGGCGCCAAAGCATAAATAGTTTAAAAGTTATGGTGAATTAGGCATAGGCTCTTGAAAACTGTGTTCGGCCACCTTAAGCGTCCACAATACTCTGGAGAAATTCGAAAACGCGGCGTTGTTTCTACTGCGCCTAGCTTTTTGTAAACGCTCTTCAAATTGGTGGAATTTGAAAACGTCTGCTTTTCGTTTTTGTTTGGAGGGAAGACATTCGAAAACGGAGCTTTTCGAAACGGTGACGTCACAATGATGACGGGATTTTCCTGACCGAGTTTTCGTCAAATACAAATCCAAAATAACAGGTGGTTGTTGCTTTTCTAAAGTTCTCCGAGGCACATGTATTCAGGAGGAGGCCCTAACTACTGAGGTGACAATCGAGCTAGACTTGCCCCAAGTCTTTGTTTTTTTAGACTAGCGAGGAAGTCACGGGGAGACAAAAACGGACTTTGAGAAAGTCTACAATCGAGCCAATATGTGTCAATACTCTTTGGATAAACTTGTTGAAATCCTTGAATTTAAGAAGCAGCTGTGTTATTCAAACAATTGAATCCATTTAAAACTGTTTTGATAATAAAGAACTTAAGAAACGGAAAGCATCGCTTCAATACAAGTTAGGTACCTTCCAACTCCGTCAACTAGAACTCGCAGAACGGGAGATGTGCAAAACAAGAGCTCGTTGTTCTGGTCAGAAACGGCGTAGCTGTACACGCATTGATATTCGTTTGGGGGTTTGTTGCTATCTGTGTCTTCCGCGAAAAAGCACACTGTAGCTGCATCTAGATCATACACGATCGAGTCTTCTAAAATCGCGTAGTCTGTGGTGGTGCGCTCTTTAAATCTCAGTTGGTACTCTGAAAGAGAACGTGTCAGTGAGACCAGAAAATCAGAAACATTTGAAAACATATTTTAATCATAAATAAATGTCGACTTCAAAAACAAAATCAAATTCGTAGTCTGTAAAATATCGCCCCGCCAAGATCTTTTAGTAACGCTTTAATCAAATTGCTCATTTAGGTATATTATTGCCCTATACTTGGCTAACTTTGTTGCGGTTTTCCAATAGCACCAAGCTCGCAGCCTTGTTTTTGTAGCTGTCATGAACGCCTCGCAGTCTCGAATTTTTTGCAAGGCTAAGAAAGTCCCAAGTACCGATTTGTTTGTTTGTTTGTTTTTTGCCTTTGATAACTTCTGAACGTCTTAAAACCTGAACTCCCCGAGCTCGCATATACACTGTTATTTTGCCTGATAAACCTGCGCAACTTTTTCGATTACGTTAAAGGTTCAGGACGTACCGATGAACTACCGCTCATCATTAACTTACCCTGACACGGAGTGCAATCATTTTCTCCATAATTATATGACCTCCTCCTTCCTCCATCCTTTCTTCTAGCATCCATGGTGGTAGCGAACAAAAGCAAGAGCAGAAAAACGGTCCAGGCTACCTTCATTTCCTCTTCAAGATCAGTGAAGCTAAAAGAAGAAAACAAGACTACGGAAAATAATTTGATTCAACAACCGCTTCCAAAATCTAGACGAAAAGGTAGCTAAGAATAAACTACTTTGGCGAAAAGGGTAAAATTGAGCCCGCCACATTGAAAAAAGCGAAATTAACTTTTTGCTTCTTCCTTCAATACCAACCTTTTGTGTGCTAAGTTAAGCAAATGCCTTCTCCTTGTCCTGACTGAAAATGAGGAGGATTGCTCTGACACATTCAATATATGTCGGGGCTATTGCATCAGGTGCTAACATGGTAGCTTCATGGAAAACAAATGACAAATGAAAAAATTCCTGGATTTTAACAAGGTTTCGTTGACAACCAGACAGTGATCGTCTGGTGGTCATTTTACTTAATATCTTGGCCAATTTTACGTTGCACGCAATTCTCTTGATGTTGCTTTTTCTGTTCACAAAGAACCTAGTTTTAATCGTGACAACAGGACAGCAGTCAAACAGGGTGGTTGGATAAGTGATGTGTTGTCAGAGTAGGCTCAGTTCATTTCAGTTAAGCTCCCTATGTCTTGTACCACGTGACTTGTGCACGCACGTAAACAAAAATTCTTGCTTGTAAAGTAGGTTACATTGACTACTTAGTCTCTGCCACTTAAACAAAACTTGCAAAATTTTAGACGTGCGCGAATTTCATGTCTTGTAATTTTTTTGTTGAAATATTAAAACTTTACAGAAGAACCTTTTGTGTCACTGAACATACAGTAGGCAGCGTTTACTCACTTAGAGGTAAAATTAATTTGATCAAATTCTTAAACAATTTCGTATCACCCGCCACGTTTCATCTATTCCATTGTGTGATGTACGTGTGGTAGCTTCGTGGACCAGAAATGATTTAAACGGAGATTCCTGTTCTTTTTAACCTGGTTACAGCGAGTTCTAATCTTTTATAACATGATATTGCTTGCATTCTTACATTGTGCCATTCAGAAACTTTTTTTTCACGAAATACGTTAGATGTTACCTCCTTGTTTTCATTTTTATTGTTTCTACTCTACTGTTTTAATTTGTTTTACTTCACTGACAGAGAATCTAGACTAAACAAAACACAGGTGATAGCTGTTATGAAAAGGAAGTACCTACTCTTTGAATAATGAATATCTCTGCATGATTTTGCTGTTTTTGCGGCATAAAGCAAATGGAAACAATATTTATTCTTAGTATCTTTCTTCTTGGTAATATAAATATTGTTTGAGCTAGAAACAGTTGTTTTAAAATGCATTCATCATCATCATAAGGCAAGTTATAAAACTGGGAGCCTTATTAAACGATTGTCTTTAGTTTTTTTGGTGTTAGGTCAGTAAATCTGATGGGAGAGTCATTTTCGTTGCTTGTATCTCTATCCACTGAAAAACGTGCATATATATACTGTAGAGAGCGTAGTAATTTATGACGCTTTTTCGCTTATGGGACTTACTTGATTAAAAGTTGTAAACGCTTGTTCGGTTTTCGAGTCTATCTGCCAGATTTTACATATCAATATAAGCAAACGTTTAGTGTCCTCACTTCCTAATACGGATTCGTGTCGTTTTTCGAAAATGTTATACAAAATCAAACAATCTGCTTCTTGAACAATAGCAAATACTAATTGTTTGAAAGGGAAAACGGCGGCTTGCTCCTGAACTCACCAGATGACGTTTATAAACTCCTTCTCCTGTTGTAAGGCTGTCGACAGGCTGCTTAGCATCACCAAGATGGCCTCCAGGTACAATGGAATGGCCTGGCCGCCTTGCACCGGCACACTAGGACAAGAATCAACAACGATTGTTATCCATGTTCATGAAGGGAAATGCCATGGAAAACTCACCAAACAAAATAAAAGCATAAAGTTTTAAAGATCCCGGAGACTCCTAAAGCCGGATCATACCCCCAAAAAGATCCGAAGATTGCTAATTTCCAAAGAAAGTTATCTTCTGAACTAATTTCGAGAATCTTCCGAGGATTTTGCCGAACACACCCTAAGATTAAAAGTTTCTTAGCATTTTTCTTTTCAATTGGATTGTTGGTAGTCGGAAGAAATTAGTAGTTGATATTGTTTAAAAAGAGCCGTTTTCTTTAGCTTCGCGCTAAACTTCACAACAAACATTTTACATGAGAGAATTAACATCGACAAAGAATCTGGATCGAATTTTACCAGTCAAACAGAGCGGCAGAAAAACGCCGACACTGTTTTCGTTTTTTGACGTAAAATAACTTTTCCAGTCTTTTGACATATGTTAACGGTTTCCAATCAAATGGAAATTAGAGGCAACTGAAGGACAACGAAAAGCAAACAGATAATATCCTCAAAAACATTAAGTCGGTGCATCTGTTTTCTCATGCTGATGCTTAGAAAACTATAATTTGAAGGATGAATATTCAATTTATTTCTATAGTGTTTCGTACCTGGGCGTTATTCTTTCCACAGTGATTCCTCACTGAGCGACTAAAAACTAAGTAATTACATGAGTGCTTTACCCTTTGACGACTAAATCACATTCATGTTTTTGCAATCAAAACCACACAGGGTGACAACTTTAACAACATTCCATAGCAAATTTAGCCTTTGTATCCGTATCTAATTTTTGTCCAAAGCTTTACCCAAACAGTGTAAACGAAAAGTTACAATTACTTTAATGGTCTTTTCGAGTAATTTGTCAATTCACTTGTAAAGAATTTGATTTCATAAACTGCTTTTTTTTTGTTCTACGACCTTCAGTATTTTTTGTTCCAAAGTAGACATAAATTCGAATCCCGTTGAAGCCCTGATTTTTTTCAGGCTTCTTCTTTCCAATTGCTTAAATTGGAAAATTTACTGCGATGATCACATTTCACTTTCATCTACAACCGCAGTACAAAATATGAAATATTTCATATAAACTTCATATAGGCATAAATTCTTCGTCCTAATACCCATGAGAATAATACATTCAATAATTACGAAAATTTGCTTTTTGTTGTGCCTCAAATTTCAATGTTCTCCTCGGGACAATCACACTGTTTTATTGTAGTGCGCATAGAGGAAATATGACTAAACATATGCAGGCTTTACCACAAAAAAACTTTAGCTAAGTATAACTTAAAAAGCCAAAAACGCAAATTATGTTGTATGGACAAGTCCAGTTTTTTCACCACTAACACATAGATTCCCATGTTTCAACGTAAAATTTATCATGAAGTGCCGCTTTTGTTGGAATTGTTTGAGTTATCATTTCCACTGCGGATGACGCGAAAGTTCTCAACTGGAAACGAAATGTCGGATCTTACTGCGCAGGAGAAGGAAAAAACAGACAATTCAAGGCGAAAGTGCTTTTTAGAAAGTGTCATTTGGATGGCCACACGCTAAGCTTTCATTTGCAAACTCAAAACTCAGAACCACATAATTACGCCAGTATTCAGTGATGATTTTGTTATTATTATTTTTTTTTTCGCCTTCTTGCTCTATACGTCGAGTAAAACGATCGAAATTTCTCCTTACCTTGGTCCAGCGGTGAGCCGGAAGCAGAAATGCTTCAGTAACAGCACAACGTCTTGACTTAACAACTTGGCATGGTCGGTAGAGAGCAGATTCGTGTCTACATACATGAAGAGAAAGTAAAAGATTATTACGTTGTGTCTCAACACCGTATTGAAAAGCACGCGCAGGTGAAATGGTATGACTTTGGCAGGAAATGGAGCGATTGTTTCACAAATAGAGCACCGGACTAAAGACTCTACATAAAAAACATATTTACTTACGTTTCACTATCCTGGAGTCCGTTGAAGTTTTTGATGTCTAAAAAAGGGAGTTACACACAGTACTTTATTATCGGTACAGTCATTATGGAAGAAAACGATGGAACTACGCAACATTATTGCAAGCTCTAAGAGCTCTCATTGTTGTGCTCTACTGTAACTTTAAAAAACTTATTGATTAATGCTAAATTGATCTTTTATTGGGCTATGAAGTTAAGCTTTATCTCAGTAGTCGTGCTTTGCGGTGAGGGTAGTTTGGCATGTGTAGTGGTATTTCAAGTCACCTCTATGATACACTTATAGGAGTTGAGCATCAGCTCCTGTTGAACCAGCTTGTTGCTCATATCCCAGAGATTCCGATGCACTCAACATCAAAGCAATAGCCTTTAATTGGGGCGAAAATATATAAACAGTAGCCTCCATTTGGCGCAAAAAATATGTTGGGATATTTGTCCGCGGACATTATCTGTTCCGAGAAGCGAACAGTTTTCCGAAAGCGTAGCTCGAGGAAAACTGAGCTTTGAGGAACAGATAATGTCCAAGGACAAGTATGCCAGTATATTTCTATGCCAAATGGAGGTTTGTGTTTATTATCCTTCAAATATTTTTTTTGCAACACGCGCCGGTTTGCAATTTGTGGAATATTTTAGCTGGGGAATATTCGGTCGCGTGACGCGTTTAGACCAATCGCGTGGAAGGGAAAATATTTGATGGATTACAAGCTCGGATATTTTACATCCGTTCCGAAAAGCGAACAATTTTCTGAGAGCAAAGTTCGAGGAATATTGTGCACTTTTTGGACGAGATAATGTCAAAGGACAAATATCCGAGCATACTTTCCCGCCAAATGGAAGCTATCTATTATATCATCCTTCTAATACTTTTCGCAACATGCACGGTCTCGAAAATTGGAGAATATGTATATCTTATAACCCACCCATTAATTTTCGAGTGATTTTATTGGCTACTTTACGTCACGTGGTGTAAATCGCCGAACAGTTATCACGCAATAACCCCCGCCCGAGTCGATATTTGTCCTCCGATTGTTTCCGTCGAGGAGAAACATAGTCAGCGCAAGAATTTTAACTTTTTTTTCCCTTAGTTAACATAGAAGGAAACCAAAACTCGTGTTACTGAGTCTAGCGATAGTGACATTAAAAAGCTGATGGCAAGTGCTGTTCCGGAAAGTACAAAAAAGTCACCAAAACATGCTATCAATGTCTTTGAAGGTGAAGAAAGTCACGAGTAGATCAAACGTAGTCCTACGCAAATTTAAGCCGAGTCATTTTATAAAATAGAGATTTAATACACTGTGATTACTAACTATAAAATAGACCAACCGTTCACGTCCAACTTTAGCGTAGAGGAAGGAGAGAAAAACTTCCAGTCGCACTTGAAAACATTGAGCCGGCAGAACTGTCAACCATGTTGAAACGCTTTTTACGCAGAAGCCACTGAGAAAAGTCAGAGGAAGGAAAACCATACAGTCGCAACTCTGTGAAAGCCAATTCATTCTGAGCTTCAGTCAATCCGGTCAGCTACGCGCCACAAAATTCTGGCCGTTTTAACGCAGTAACCTCATCAAAGAGGTTCTCAAAATAAGAAAATGACTGACTGAGGTTTTGTTCCATGTCTTCTATTAACTTTGTATCAAGACAATTCTTTGTCACTTCAAAACCAGTGTAAAGGCATACTTTCTTTAAAAAATTTCTCGCGCCTAGTGACAAACACTCTGAGGGAGATCAAACATATAAAAATATTCAAACATACAAAAATATTCCAACAGGGGCTATAACTTACTTTTAAACGACTTTCTTGCACAATGTTTCCAAAACAATGAAAGCTATAGATAGTAGATGGTCAAAAATCACTTTTAGTTTTATTAAGGATACTCGAGTCCATCTAGGTCGGTCCTGGTTGGTACTCCGGCTGAGTTGTAAATCAGCTTTGAAGACAGTAAAATAGTCAGTGTAAATATACAGTGATCATCTGCGCCTTCTCCTGACACAGCATCGATTCCCTCCGAGTCCAGTAACACAACTGTGACTTCCAGTCCATTAGCGTCCTGCGATAAATGAGACAGCTGTTTAACCTCTCAGTTACTATGGACGCTGTGATCGGTCAATAAGCGGGTCGTACTCGGTTGTGCCGTCGCCTAAAATTAAAAGCTGTTTTAGTTGCCAAAATGTCTCGGAGTTGATTTACCGCAAGGTGTTCTTAATTTCCAAACAAAGGATTAAAAGTTTCCTTTAATTTAAATACTTGTGTATTAAAGACCTCACCTTAATTAAATAATGACAATATATATACCTGGAATTTTTCAGGCACAATCCACATCCATATTCCCATTGTCTCAGGGTCCAGCTCATGACCAAGGGGGAAAACCTCTCCCTGTTCAAAAGCTTTACTTAAGATATAGGATTTGCCCTTCCTACAAGGCCCTGCAATGGACACCACACAAACAGGGCCTGAAACAGAATATCAAAATGAAATCAGTCATGTGTATTCTTGGCATTGTTCTGTCTTACTAAGAGCTGCAAAACGTTTCGGAGCTTACATACTAACGGTAGGTTTTTCTTAGCTTTAAATATTACAAGCTTATTAAATGCGAATGGCAGCATCAATGACCTTTTTGCTCCAAACGCTTTTCGTGACCATGTCTGTACATTGTTTTCTAAATGGAATGCCGGAATACATTGATTCACCGTGGCCTAGGTTTTATTCTGGAATCGCAATTGCAATTAAGCTACAAGAAAAGCTAAAGCGAATTATTGAATTGATTATTCTGAAGTTGTGCCTGTTTTTTTTTTTTGCAGTTTTGAAGGAACTTGTATGTGTGATCCAAATTTATGTTCCTGTTTATATTCGGTTTGACGATTAACTGACCGAGCGCTAGCAACCTTGCATGCCGATGCATTTGATTAATTCTCTTTTTTTTTTCTTGGGAACGTCTTCATCTCCAGTTAATTAATCATAAGTCAGCACCAATTTCTACATTAGAATTCAGATGTTCTTCTGCCCGGTCACATTATGTACAAACTAAGATATTTTAAGATATTTTATACACCGCTACCTTTCACATTTTTCAATCGCTCCAAAGCAGCCTCAATAACGCAGAGGCCGGTCCTCTCTTCTTCCTCATCTCGCGTGTATTCCCCAGTCTGTTCATCCCATTTACAGTTGTTTGGAAGACACAGTGGAACAGCACAGTTTTCTGACATTCTTACAGCTAAAGTAATCCATTAAGGAGAGATCGGAAAAGGATATTAAGTTTAAATTTAGTATAGTTCAGTCTCTAGGTTCTACCCTTCGTGCACTCACGGTTTTTTATGTATACGGTCAAACCCTCTAGGTTTATGAGAATGGGACATCATAGATCTTAACAAATTAAGAATTGACCGAGTGGCACAGGATATGGGATCTTCTAGACTTAAAAAAGATTAGGTACAAGATTAAAATATCAGCACTCGATCCACATGAAGTGTTTTAAAAACTGTCACGCGTGTCATACAATCATGGGAAATATTTCACAATACTCAAAACAACACTGCCAAAGTTTATAAGCTTTTCTAAAATACATTGATATTTGAAAAAAATATGATTTTAGTTTCTGTGGCAACTTGCATTTTGCTTACTTCCTGACAAAGCAAACACAGAAGTGAAAATGTTTCTTAATTGAGGTTTAATTTGCTTCCGCTTCCACTGTCATCGTGTTCACATCGAATAATAAAATCTATTACTTCGTTGCGCCAAATTTATCGCGCTCGTATAGAACTGTAGAATGATAACTTGCATAATTTCTGAATTGAATTTTAATTCTCCCCACTTTTGAAAAAGGCAGAAACTGTTAGACGTCAATGGCATTCTTTCCACTGCAGTTTTAGACGAGGTGGGAACAAAAACAGAAGAACGAAATTTCCAATAATTGCTCTTTTAACTACTATGCCTTGTGTGTAATTCTCCTTTCCGTTAAAATATGGGTAAGAATGCGTAGTTATTAAGTGCGAGATCCAAACACAAGTACGATTATGCTGTCTGTGCCCATTTGTATTTTGTATTCCTAGTTGTTGGCGTCCTTCTGTCTCGGGAGACAATGGAGTTGCGCCCATGGTCAGTCTGTGGTGGAGCTGCAGCGCCGGCTGTGGCTGTAGAGACCGATCCTTGAGCGGCAGATCCTGCTGCAGTTGCTGCATGCGAAGACGTTGTCGTCCGAGGGGGGTGGGTTGGCCTCTGCTCTCTGGCGCCTGCGAGCTCTCTTGTCTTCCCACTGCTACTCTCTTTTCTGCTCTGCTGTCTTTATGGCTGACATGGTGGTGGATCGCCAGCCACTGCGGTCTGCTGCCAGTGCTTCGAAGCCTGCTGGCGCAATGCCACCCGCCTTCAGGTCACGCTTGAGCACATCCTTGTAGCGGAGCGAAGGTCGTCCAGTGGGTCTGGACCCAGTGGCAAGCTCACCGTACAGAATGTCTTTCGGTAGCCTGCCATCTTGCATGCGGGTGACATGACCGAGCCATCGCAGGCGTCTCTTGCTTAGCAGGGCGTGCATGCTCACAGTTCCTGCCCTTGCTAGGACTTCGGTGTTTGGGATGCGATCCTGCCAGGTGATACCGAGGACTCTCCTGAGGCAACGCAGGTGGAAAGCATTGAGCCTGCGTTCTTGCCGGGTGTAGGGGGTCCAACTCTCGCTGCCGTACAGCAGTGTGCTCAGCACACACGCCTGGTACACTTGGGTCTTGGTCTTGATGGTGAGCATAGTGTTCTCCCACACTCTCTTGGTCAGGCGGGCCATAGCTGTTGAGGCCTTGCCGATCCTCCTGTTTAGCTCGGTGTCCAGGCTGAGGTTGCTGGAGATGGTGGACCCAAGATAGGTAAAGTCCTCCACCACATCAAGGGTACAGTCACCTATGGAGATGCTGGGAGCAGTGCTGACGTCTTGGCCCAGGATGTTGGTCTTTTTTATGCAGATTGTGAGGCCAAACTGTGAACAGGCATGGGCAAAGCAGTTGATGAGCTCCTGGAGGGCAGTTTCGGTGTGAGCTGTGATGGCGGCATCATCAGCGAAGAGCATCTCCCGGATGAGGACTTTGCGTACCTTTGTCTTGGCTCGGAGGCGTGCCAGGTTGAACAGACTACCGTCGCTCCTGGTGTGCAGGTAGATGCCCTCTTCGGATTGGCTGAAGGCGTAGCGCAGCAGCAGGGAGAACAGGATGCCAAAAAGTGTCGGCGCGAGGACACACCCTTGTTTGACGCCGCTCTTGATGGGGAAGGGGTCCGAGGAGGAGCCATCGTACTGGACAGTACCTTTCATTTCCTTGTGGAAGGAGGTGATCAACCTCAGGAGCTTGGGGGGGCATCCAATCCTGTGCAGGAGTGTGAACAAACCTGACCTGCTGACCAGGTCGAACGCTTTGGTCAGGTCTATGAAAGCGATATACAGGGGGCGTCTCTGCTCACGGCATTTCTCTTGCAGCTGCCTCAGGGAGAAGATCATGTCGATCGTGGACCTTTCGGCTCGAAATCCGCACTGTGATTCTGGGTACACACGCTCTGCCAGTGACTGCAGTCTGTTCAACACGACGCGGGCAAAGGTCTTGCTGACGATGCTGAGGAGGGATATTCCGCGATAGTTATTGCAATCGCTGCGATCACCTTTGTTTTTGTAGAGCGTGATGATGTTGGCGTCACGCATGTCCTGAGGCACACTTCCTTCCTCCCAGCATTGTAGCAGAAGTTCGTGGAGATGTTCGAGAAGACTGGTCTCTTTGCCTGCTTTTATGACCTCTGGCGGAATGCCATCGTTGCCTGGGGCTTTGCCGCTGGCTAGGGAGTCTATGGCCTTACTGAGCTCCTCGATAGTGGGTAGGTCATCAAGCTCTTCCATGACTGGCAGGGGGCTCGTGTTCTCCACTGCTGTGTCAGTCACGACGGTCTCCCTGGAGTACAGCTCCTGGTAATGTTCCGCCCATCTCGCCATTTGCTTTGCACGGTCTGTGATGAATTCGCCAGTGGATGACTTGAGAGGGGCAGTCTTGATTGCGCATGGGCCGAAGGCTTTCTTCGTTCCCTCATACATGGCTCGAATGTTGCCGCAGTCAGCCGATGTCTGGATGCCTTGACATAGGTTCTGCCAGTAGTTGTTGGCGCACTGTCTAGCAATCTTTTGGGCTTCACTTCTGGCTCGTCTGAGGGCAGTCAGAGTCTTTTCACAGGGGTCTTTCTTGTAGTTCAGTAGGGCAGTTCTCTTGGATGAGATGGCTGGCTCAAGTTCCTCGATTCCGGCTTCGAACCAGTCGGGGTTTTTGCGCTCTCTTTTTCCAAAAGTGTCCACTGCAGATTTGTATGTAGCGTCACGAATGTGGTTCCATCTATCCTCAGCGCAGCTAGTTGGACAGTCGCTGAGGGCCTCTTGGATGGCATCTGCGAAACGTTCGCGTAGTTCAGACACAGAGGTCACGGCTGTATTGATGCGGGGACGTCCTTTGTGCTTTGAGTGGTGGATTCGCTTGGGTTGGAGACGCACTTTGATGGCGACCATAGAGTGGTCGGTGTCGCAGTCAGCGCTGTGGTAGCTACGGGTGGACAGGACACTGTTCAGCAGGGGTCTGCGGGTGATCACGAGATCCAGCTGGTGCCAGTGACGGGATCTGGGGTGCCGCCAAGACACTCTGTGGTGAGGTTTCGTGGTGAAGAACGTGTTTGTGATGCAGAGGTCATGGAAGGAGCATAGCTCGAGGAGACGCTGCCCGTTCTCGTTGAGTTTGCCTACGCCAAAGTGGCCGATGCATCGAGGCCAGGAGGTGAAGTCTGAACCAATCCGGGCGTTGAAATCGCCAAGCAGGTACAGGTGTTCTGAGGGGGGTATTTCCTTGATGGTGGTCTCAAGCTGGCTGTAGAACTCGTCCTTAGCCTCTGCTGTAGAGCAAAGCGTGGGGGCATAGGTGCTCATGATGTTCACAGGGCCTGAGGTTGTTGTGAGGCGAAGGGAAAGGATGCGGGCTGTGCCTTCTGAGGGTGGTTCGACTGAGGGCAGTAGGGAGTTCCTAACCGCAAAGCCTACACCATGCACACGATGCTCCTCTGGAGCTTTCCCCTGCCAGAAGAAAGTATAGTCCTCCTCTTTCAGGCTGCCGTTGGATGGGAGTCTAGTTTCCTGCAGTGCTGCTATGTCAATGTTGAGCCTCTTGAGCTCTCGGCTGATAACTGCTGTCTTCCTTGCGTCATCGATCTGCTGGAGATCGTCGGAGAGGCCAGGGCACATGGTCCTGACATTCCAAGTTGCCAGTCTCAGCGCTGGCGGCTTTGATGTCTTTCTTCTTCTTTTGTCTGGTGCGGGATTTACAGTCCGCTCTTCGGTGTTGACCTTAGCTCCAAGCACCCATTGAAGCAGGCAGACTGTGACGGGTCAGCACCTTACTGGCTGGGGGCTGCCCAGCTTGAGGCGGGCGATAGCTGACCAGTGGGACGCGAAGATCCCTCCCACCGTCGGAGACAGCCCCTGGCGTCCGAGCTCACGCCAATACGCTCTGGGCTTATAACCGGTATCTGCTGTCTCCCGTGTTGTTTCTGTCGCTGGAACAGCGGCACTGGAGTGACCTCTCCAGGGCGCAAGCCTGGGCGGAGTGTGTGGAGATCCTGGGTTGCCCAGTCGACAGGACCCCCTTCTCGGCCTCGCCGGTGTAGTCCAAAGGAATGCAGAGCAGTACGTTTGGCACCAGGTTGGCTGCAGGAGCTGCCGGAGTCAGTGAGCACTGCACGCTGGTCCGCCTTCGGGGCTCCACTCCTGATTTGAAGGGTTTACTCCCCTACACATGGCCGTTGGATCTTCAGATCTCCTCCGCCCTCTAGCCGTTGGCTGCCTGGAGCAGCTCTTCCGCCTAGTAGTGATGCAGTGTAAACATCACCCCCTCACGTGGTTTAGCCCGCCAGCTGAGGCGGTGTGCCGGGGTGTGGCGCTTGGAGCCAGCACGTGAGAGATTTAGGAGATGGATGAGGACCAGTGTGCCCGTCCACCCTACCAAGTAGGATGCAGCTGCCAGACGACAAAGGTACTACCTCTATCCAGAGCCCCCTACACCCCACTAGACTTTGTAGACTTTGCAATTGTAGCAAAAACTCAAGAAGGGAACCAATTTAGCATGTCTGTTGCTTGGGTGCAAGGTTTATAACCTCAGCGATCCAAATTTTGAAAGCAAAAAACTAATCAAAGCAATTCTTACCTTTTTATACGAAATCAAATGGACGCACCACCGCACAGCTTTTACGAAAACGAAACTTTTCCGGCCACCGCTGACTATTCCGAGAAATTGGTTATTTCCGGTTTGCATAAATAAATAAATAACTGAGGGAAAGTTTGTTTAATATGAGAAGGGGGGTTGGGGGTGAAGATATTGAGGGGGGGCTCCGAAAATTTTAGACACCCGAAAGGGGGGCTCTGAAAAAATTAGGAGGGGCTCCTAAAATATTGAACCGCTAGCGAGGGGGGGCTACTAAAATTTCAAGCTTCGAGTTTCAATATCTTCATCCCCCTTCCCCCCCCCCTCCCCTTCACCACTTTGTCACATTAAATGAACTTTCCCTAAGTTATTTATCGCACCGAAATCGAAAGCAAAAGTCATGGGAAAATTCCCTGCATTTCGGGGCAATATCCCAGAATTATTCTCAAATCACTTTCATCTGTGCACGAATCTTCGAAAGTGAAAGTTTTCCTGTTTACGACATCGACATTCTGGGAACTGAGAAATGCCATTACGGCGCATGTGAATTAAAACAGTGACCAATTTGTTTGGTGGTTATTTCGTTTTCAAATCGGCGATCGATCAAAGGTAAGTAAGCCAGATCTCTCGCTTTTTCCGCTCAGTTTTGCCACTCACCGTATTTTTATTTGGTCACAAGCGTTTTGGGTTTAGCAGGCGAACTTTTAGAACTATTTGCAGATATTTAAGAGGTCCGTTACTGACAATGGAGGGGTTTCGATCCACTCCTGGTTTGCAACGCGATTACACCAAAATATAGAATTAGTAACGTTGGATCAGAATTGGATTGATACATTGTACGCATGGATACACACAATGAAGTGATGTCCCAAAGAAAATCACGAGCACGGCATGCTAAAAGCTAGTATAGCTTAGAAATGTAGCGTATAGATATCTCGGCTATGCACTGGTGCGTGTAAAAAGTAATTTTAAATAGTTTTTATTCAGACTTTCCCGTAAGTCGACTTTTAGCTATGCTCAGTTTGCTCTGCATTGCTTTTAGTTGAAACATGTCTAGTCAAAGTGGTAATTGTAATTCGTAAGATAATATTTTATTCATAAAAATAGCTGTGACATAATATATTAGAAAAAAGAGGTCGACAAATGACAGGTCCATTCCTTTCGCCTCGAACTGTTTTCCTCCAATACTGCCAGGATCAGTCTTAATTAATACAACATAAGCTTCTGTTACTTTACTTAAACGAATAAGGCATGCACTATTCTCTAGATCTTGGCCTTGACCAATAACATGTACAAATACCTTCTTAATTCCCAGAAAACCTCAAGGCAAACAAATCTGTGACGTACGCATCAATGGTCACGCTAGCTATTCTGGTCGCATATATGTCGTACCTGTCACGATATCGAAATATTCCTAGACGCTCCGCTGAGTTCTAAGCTGTTGCTGACACAGCACTACTTTTCAGACTAAGGGAAAATTGCTTGCTTTTTAAGTTTCTTTTGCAGCAGAGATAACAGGTTTGTTTCAACTCCAAGATGTCTGAACAGTGTGCAGTTCCACTGTGTCTTCCAAACAATTGTAGATGGGATGAACAGACTGGAGAATACAGCAAGACTAGCGGTGCCAGGGATAGCCTCTACGTGGTTGATGCCGCCATTGAAAGGCTCAGAAACACCAAAGGTAGCTAGAAATTCTGATGAATATAGATGGGACTTGGAGCACCGCAAATTTTAATTTCATTATTTGAACCGACATGATTACCATTGGAAAGTGAAATGCTCAGGAAAAGTAAAAAAACATGTATCATCACAGCATTTTAAAATGAATGACTTAATTATACTATATTATACTAAATTTGTTTGCATTTTGTCGAACTGCTGAGAACTACGATAAGGGTTCTGGTGACGGTGTAATTATAACGCGAGGGTTCCGCGTTAATGAACATCAGGGAGATTTAGCAATGACAACGGCGACGGTGGGGACGAGGCCGTGTAAAAAATGATTTTATATTTTTCCTTCAAATGTCGCAACTCGGTAAATCTGTTCAATACGCCTATCGGTCTAAAAATTTGCTCAGGCTAAACATGCACCTACAG